>NC_084554.2:5887500-5935000 GCF_033978685.3 Nerophis lumbriciformis | reverse complement strand
ACAATACTAGTACACAGCTCATGAAAAACAATATGTTGTGTTACTGTCATTGTAAGTGGGCCAAAACACTTATTTTAGAAAATAATCCCATGGAAATTACTTCTGTCATTTGATTATAATAATAAAACATTGAACTTGGTATTTAGTCAGGTTTGGGACAGGTGTGCTGGTGTGGCCTCAGTGTGCACATCTAAGTTAAAGTACCAATGATTGTCACACAGTAGGTGTGGTGAAATGTGTCCTATGCATTTGACCCATCAAATGTTTGTTCAGCCCCTGGGAGGTGAGGGGAGCAGTGAGCAGCAGCGGTGCCACGCTCGGGAATCATTTTTGGTGATTTAACCCCCAATTCCAACCCTTGATGCTGAGTGTCAAGCAGGGAGGTAATGGCTCCCATTTTTATAGTCTTTGGTATGACTCGGCCGGGGTTTGAACTCACAACCTACCCATCTCAGGGTGGACACTCTAACCACTAGGCCACTGAGTAGGTCCACGCATATGGAAAATTAGAGGGAACATTGTTTGGGGGTATCCATAATACGCCGATAGGGAGAAGTTTTTATTTACACGATGAGTCGGGTGTGTCCTGACCTCCGCGGTGGAGGCTCCGCCGAAATCCTGAGGCCGACTCACCGAACCCCTAGGGTTCGATCGAACCCAGGTTAAGAACCACTGGTCCAGAGTCCAGCCTGCGCCCTGTCAAAGCTCATTCTACACACATTATTGTATGAACAAGTAGACTCATTGTTTCACTACTTTAACTCTCTCACTATTCTCAGAAAAAAAGTTTTTAATGTTACAAACCACACAAAACAAGTCAAATGTTGAATTATAATAATCAATTAACGGCAGTCATTTTTATTATAATATTTTCTAATATAAATGATTTGAAAAATATCTTGTTTTCATGAGCTGTACAAGATGGCGCCGCTGTAGTGGCTGCTGGTGGCAGGAGCTCTGTGCTCTTGTGTCATCCTTTTGTGTTCCGGATGTTTCCCTCTTCTTTTCATGTGGGCTTGTTTTTGCCTTTTGGGGCTGTGTGACAAGGGGTGGCACTTTCATGACTTCTGCGGTGCTTTTTTGTGAACTCCTGGATCTGCCTCCCGGGAGCCTTTTGGCCATGGAGACCAGCTGCTGGGTCTCTGCCACACCAGAGTCCGTTTGGAGAGACTGGAGGAGATGTGGATGAAGAGACATGGCTGCGGAGCTGGTGCTGAGCGCCGGGAAGGACAAACTTCACAGTGTCTTGGCTGAATGAGCAGGTATCGGACACCTCGGTCTCCTTGGACGTATCCTCGCTCATCCATGCAGACCAGGACACTGGCCGAGAGTTAGTGGGCGGCCGAGGGTGG
The DNA here is from genome assembly GCF_033978685.3 of Nerophis lumbriciformis. NCBI lineage: Eukaryota > Metazoa > Chordata > Actinopteri > Syngnathiformes > Syngnathidae > Nerophis > Nerophis lumbriciformis. The sequence continues at coordinate 5,933,648 of NC_084554.2, read as the reverse complement.
AGTCGGCTCTCTTGGTTGCTTTGTTGGGTCTGCTCCTGTCTCTGGCCATGCTCCGCCCACCCCAGCAGACGATGTGTAGAACACCACAGAGTGTATATGTTTGTTTTTTGTTGTTGTTGTTTTACTTTTGAGGCTGTGTGTAGAAGTGACTGGTTGCATCAGCTCTGCTCTTTTAATGTCTTCAATGTCCTTTGTGGTCTTTAACACACATGTTTATTTGTGCTATGGCTATGAGTTTTTTCCCCCCTTGGCCTCAGTCTGGACCCCCTCTCCAGGGGCCCAGGTTTACAATTAATTTTTTTTCTCACCCCCCAGCGTTTACCTGTTTCTCACCTTTTTTTAAGAGGCGCCGGAAGTTGGCAGACCCATCAGTGATCCTGTTCTGTCTCCCTGTAATGTTTGATCCTGTTCTGTCTCCCTGTAATGTTTGTCTGCTCTTCAATGGGATTGTGCTGAAAATCTGTATTTCCCCTCAGGGATTATTAAAGTCATTCTGATTGTGATTCTGTATGTGGTATGTCTGGGTGGGTGTCCTACTGTGTAGAATGTGAGACATGTAACCCTTTCAGAGATCACATTTTGTTCCCCTTCAAACATTCACATTTTTCATAATGAGATGTGTGCTGTTGCACAAGCATGGGATAAAGTGTGCAACTTTTTGTCTGTAAAATACATCATTGCAGCGTTGTTTTAATTAGCATGTATGTAATCTAGGAACAGCATTTCATAATTAATATCCAAAACCCCAAACCAGTGAAGTTGGCACATTGTGTAAATGGTAAATAAAAACAGAATGCGATGATTTGCAAATCCTTTTCAACTTATATTCATTTGAATAGACTGCAAAGACTAGATATTTCATGTTCGAACTGAGAAACTTTTTTTTTTTTTTTTAAATAATCATGAACTTTGAATTTAATGGCAGCAACACATTGCAAAAAAGTTGTCAGAGGGGCATTTTTACCACTGTGTTACATAGCCTTTCCTTTTAATAACACTCAGTAAACGTTTGGGAACTGAGGAGACACATTTTTGAAGCTTCTCAGGTGGAATTCTTTCCCATTCTTGCTTGATGTACAGCTTAAGTTGTTCAACAGTCCGGGGGTCTCCGTTGTGCTATTTTAGGCTTCATAATGCGCCACACATTTTCAATGGGAGACAGGTCTGGACTACAGACAGGCCAGTCTAGTACCCGCACTCTTTTACTATGAAGCCACGTTGATGTAACACGTGGCTTGGCATTGTCTTGCTGAAATAAGCAGGGGCGTCCATGATAACGTTGCTTGGATGGCAACATGTGTTGCTCCAAAACCTGTATGATGCCTTCACAGATGTCTAAGTTACCCATGTCTTGGGCACTAATACACCCCCATACCATCACACATGCTGGCTTTTGAACTTTGCACCGAGAATAATCCGGATGGTTCTTTTCCTCTTTGTTCCGGAGGACGCAACATCCACAGTTTCCAATTTGAAGTGTGGACTCGTCAGACCACAGCACACTTTTCCACTTTGTATCAGTCCATCTTAGATGAGCTCGGGCCCAGCGAAGCCGGCGGCGTTTCTGGGTGTTGTTGATAAATGACTTTCACTTTGCATAGTAGAGTTTTAACTTGCACTTACAGATGTAGCAACCAACTGTAGTTACTGACAGTGGTTTTCTGAAGTGTTCCTGAGCCCATGTGGTGACATCCTTTACACACTGATGCCGCTTTTTGATGCAGTACCACCTGAGGGATCGAAGGTCACGGGGATTCAATGTTGGTTTTCAGCCTTGCTGCTTACGTGCAGTGATTTCCCCAGATTCTCTGAACATTTTGATGATACCATACCATACCAACTTTATTTATAAAGCCCTTTAAAGACAAGCACAGTTGAAAAACAAAGGGCTGTACACAACAAAGAAATGAAGGCAAAGGACAGACTAAAAAATAACGTTTAAAACAGAAATAAAAATACACATTTAAAAAGCAAATATAAATTACCCTAAGAACAGTTTGTTAAATAAAAAGAGTTTAAAAGTTAAAAACAGTTCAAAAATTTAAAAGCTAAAAACATGATGATGTTACAGACCTTAGATCAGGGGTGCTCAATACGTCGATCGCGATCTACCAGTCGATCGCAAAGGTAGTATTGGTAGATCGCATTACATTATAAAAATAGATAAATAAAAAAAATAACAACAATTTTTTTTTTTATGTAATGCAAATTTTTTTTTTTTAATGTAATGCAAATTTACGCCAGCCTATCATCCACCCCGTCTTTTGATTGATAAACAGGGCAGCCAGTCAGATGACATCTTCGTTTTCCTGACACTTAGGTCACTGCGCATGCGCAAACAACGGCGCTCAGTGCAGCAAAGCTAACAAGCTTGTCAGCGAGTTACCGCCAGTTTTCAGCCTTCGGTTTTTTTCTTTTTCTCTTAAGTGTATAAAAATGAGTGGGGGAGCTGGACCAAGTAAGAAGACAAAAACTTATCACTTTCATACGGAATGGGAGGAGGACTTTTTTTTCACGATGACATTTTCGAAGTGCGTTTGCCTCATCTGCCAATCTGCCATCGCAATTCCAAAGAAGCGAAATGTGGAGCGGCATTTTCGGACTATTCATGGCAAATACGACACCGACTTCCCGCTGAAAAGCGAGCTGAGAAAGAGAAAGGTGAAGGAACTGAAATCCCAGTTGTCCGGACAGCAGTCATTTTTCACACAAACTTCAAAAGCGAAAGTCGCCACCGAAGCATCATTCCGGGTGAGTCACATCGTCGTTAAAAACAAGAAGTCCTTCCAAGACGGAGAGATGGTAAAGGAGGCATTCGTTGAAGACTTTAAAAATAAGGCAGAAATATTATCTTCGATCAAAGCTCTCCAGCTGTCAAGATGTACAGTTACACGGCGCTGTGAAGCCATGGCTGAGGATTTAACCCAGCAACTTTGGACGGACATCGGAGATTGCGAGTGTTTCTCACTGCAGTTGGACGAATCTACGGACGTGAGTGACACAGCCCAGATGTGCATTTTCATCCGTATGGTGTTTAGTGATATCACTACAAAAGAAGAGCTACTAACATTACTGCCCATGAAAGAACAGACGCGAGGAGAGGACATATTTCAGTCGTTTAAAAACTTTGTGGCGAAAACTGATGTCTATCACCACGGATGGAGCTCCCGCAATGGTTGGCCGCTTGAATGGATTCATTGCCAAGTGCAGGCAGGACGATGATTTCCCGGACTTCCTAAATTACCATTGCATAATCCACCAACAAGCGTTATGCGCTAAAATGCTCAACAGGAAGGAGATCATGGATGTTGCAATGAAGATCGCCTGTTCTAATCGCGCCAGATCTCTTCAAAGACGGTTATTTCGTGCACATCTGGAGAAGGCTGACTGCGACCACTCTGAGTTGTTGCTGCACACTGACGTGAGATGGCTTAGTCGGGGGAAATTCCTGCAAAGATTTCGAGAGCTCTGTCCAGAGATTAAGGAGTTTTTTCGTGTAGCAGCTGGACATGCAGAATACACGCAACTAAATGACGGTCAGTGGCTGTTAGACTTGGCATTTTTAACCGATCTGACCAACATGTTGAATGATCTTAATCTAGAGCTGCAAGGAAAAGACAAAACAGTGATCAATATGATCAGCTCAGTTAATGCTTTCAAACGAAAGATGAAACATCTCTCCTCAAAGCTGCAGCGCCATGATTTGGCAAACTTCCAGAACCTGGCGTCAGAGCTGGAGATGCAAGGGAAGGCCTGTGTGCAACTTGACAGTGCACGCTACACAGAGCAGATTGACAATTGTCTGTCAGAGTTTGACAAACGCTTTCAAGACTTTTCTTTGCTCGAGCCAGTCGCTACATTCATGTGCTATCCTTTTCGGGAAGATGCTGAGGTTGATTCCCTCGCATCACAAATTGCAACACTATTTCACCTGAACTCTTCTGGAGTGGAAGATGAGATTTTGACACTGCAAGCCGACATTGAGCTGAAGTCCAGAGCTCATGGACAGTTCTGGAACTTACTCACAGAGGTAAAGTACCCCAACATCAGGAAATGTGCTACCTCCTTGACTGCATTATTCGGCTCCACTTATTTATGTGAGTCAGCCTTTTCCCACATGAACATCATTAAGTCCAAGTACCGTTCCACCATGACTGATGAACATTTGGAAGTGTGCTTGAGGCTGGCTGTCAGCAGCTACTGTCCGGACTATGCATCCCTGACTGATTCAATTCAGTGCAAGTCATCAGAGTAAACTCGAGTAATGACAAAAAATGTACATAGTTAATTGTGTTGTGTTGTGCAATATTGGCTCGTGCGGTTATGCATGTACATCAACATACATTGTTGATATAAAGAATCCTCAATATATTTAGAAATAAATATATGTTTTGCATTTTTGTAGTAGGTACATCATTTTGACTTGATCATTTTATAAGTAGCTTGCATGCTGAAAAAGTGTGAGCACCCCTGATTCTTGTATTATCATTAAACACCTTCAATTTATTAACAATATTAACTATATGTGTTAAACATGCTTGCATTATCATTAAACACCTTTAACTTGTTAACAAAAACATATATTTCATAAATAAGTAAATATATATTATATATATGAATGAGGTAGATCCCCACGACTTGATCAATTGAAAAGTAGCTCGCCTGCAGAAAAAGTGTGAGCACCCCTGCCTTAGATGGTGAAATCCCTAAATTCCTTGCAATAGCTGGTTGAGAAATATTGTTCTTAAACAATTTGCCCACGCATTTGTTCACAAAGTGGTGACCCTCGCCCCGTCCTTGTTTGTGAATGACTGAACATTTCATGGAAGCTGCTTCTATACCCAATCAAGGCACCCACCTGTTCCCAATTAGCCTGTTCACCTGTGGGATGTTCCAAAAAAGTGTTTAAACATTCCTGAACTTTCTCAGTTTTCCAGTTTGAACGTTTATTATTTTGTCTTTGCAGTCTATTCAATTGAATATAAGTTGAAAAGGATTTGTTGTATTCTCTTTTTATTTACCATTTACACAACGAGACAACTTCACTGCTTTTGGGGTTTGTATATTGAAAAAAAGAACATTAAAAAAATAATAAAGTCCACAAAAATGCATCCATCAAATGTGTTTTGATTAGCCCCTTAAGTCGTTGAGCAGCTATAAAATGATGTTTCTGAAAAGAAGATATGTGTCAAATGTGTGTGTGTGGAGCACAAGCACTGATCCTGCAGCCGTGTGTGGAAGTGTCAGTGTGCACACTTACTAAATAAAAGCTAAATAGTGCTGGCACCACAGCGATGAGTGTTGATAAATCATATTGGGCGTGATAAATCATTATATTGGCATTTTCTCCCAGTATCGTGGCTGTTTTAATGATCAGCATATATTCTGCATATTATTTTGCATATTCTGCTCACTTAAGAGACGCCATCCACTTTGCACAGGTTTAGTAGATCAGCTCTGCGTGTGCCATCCGGTTTGCACCTGTTTTAGTACACGCAAACCTTTAACAAATCAGGCCCTGTGAGTCCAACTCCATCCTGGAGAAGAGGATTGTACTTTGTCACACCTGTGCAACTTGGGTGTGCCACCTGAAGACTAAGCTCCTGCTGGTAGCTCTTAACCACAATAAGGTGACAATCTCAAATATGAAAGTGAAATCAATTCAATAAAGTATCCTTGATCCACATTTTTCAACCCATTTATCTTAACTTGATGGCCTAATTCTTCAAGTGAATGTTCACCTTTAGTAGGACTTCACACACAATAGTCAATATTTACAAAAGTGACAAGTACAGTCCACTTATGAAGAAAACAAAAACATTCTTCTCAAACTAGTTCATCAACAAGTCAGCTGCATCATGCCTCAAAGTTTCCGCATTCTCCACTTATTCACACACAGAGAAACTTAACAGCACTGCCTACACTCTAGACATAGTCATCTTTTTTTTCAGCTTGTCTTTTACTCGACCAACTAACATGGAGTCATCAGTTCCCCTCTTCTTTGACATTATTTTCATTTCATTGTGTTGTCTGACCAGTAAACACTTGCAGCGTGAGGAAGTCCACATTGACACAAATAATGATAGCCTGCATCTTACTTTTCATCAACAGCAATAACAACTGATAGCCCTTTTTCATCTGTTTTAATTATGAGACACAATTGTGTCAAAGTCATGATTTTTTTTATTTCATGCTTGAAATAAGAAATGATTACTTTAAAAAAGTAGTTTTATACTTGTGAGTGTTGATGACACAGCTTTGCAACAGTTGATATTCTAGTTTCAAGCATGTTTTACTCAATATAGGTCATCAAATCTCAGCAACAAGCTGTAATATCTTACTGAGATCATTTAGGACCAAAACATTTAAAACAAGTAAAACACATAAAATCTGCTTAGTGAGAAGAATGATCTTTTCAGACAGAAAATAAGCAAATATCACCCTTATTTGAGATATTTCATCTTACTTAGATGTCAGTTTTTGCAGTGCACTCCCTGGTGGCGCTATTGTTGAAAAGTGGCAGCAGTCAACTGACAAGAAGTCTTCTACAAGCGCCCCTTGTGGCCACGTCAGGTAAATGCCTGCGTGGCTTTTCTGGGAAATCACCTGACCTGACAAGCACAACAGGTGTGACAAGTTTGCCGCCGAACAAACAAAAAACATAAACAACAATAAAACGTATAATTGATGGATAGATCTGAAGTTGATCTCGAGACTATTGTGTTAAATGTAAACAGTAAAAAAAATGTATAATTTATTTTGTAACACTTTAATGAGTAGGACCCTTTTGGATCCCCACTCATTTTAGTGTGATTTGTTTTTAAGTGTCATTGCTCAAAAAATAATAATGAATTAAAATCAATGGTGTTATTGACATTTTTAAGGCTCCAATTATTATATAATCTCAAATATTCCACTTAAAAATTTTATTGGGTGAAAATATTGCATATGTTGTGTTTTTTCCATAAAAAAACATGGTTTTCTTTGACAAAAAGAGCATACAACTTAAATCTTTAAAAACTTTATATTGACAGATAGACCTAATGTTGATCTAGAGATTTAAAACTTGAATAATAATAATACAAATAATAATACTGAATAATGACAAATTTTTTATATTTTTTTGACCAAAACCCTTTGGGGTCCCCGGGATCAAGCCCGAGTGGAGGCCTAAATGTATATTTTTTTATACATATATTGTATTGGTTTTTAAAATAAATGGCCCCCGCTTGCTTTGATTTTTCAGTGTGCGGCCCTCAGTGGAAAAAGTTTGGACACCCCTGCTTTACATGGACTGGCACCTCAGTATATCTCGGACCTCATCCAAATGTACACTCCTGCGCGCGCTCTGAGGTCCGAGAGCCAGCTCCAGCTCGTGGTGCCCAAGACCAGACTTAAAACCAGGGGAGACAGGGCCTTCTCTGTGGTCGGCCCTATAAGCTCTGGAACACTCTGCCCCTCCATGTTCAAACTGCTCCCACAGTGGACTGTTTTAAGTCTCGTCTTAAGACCCACTTTTATTCTCTGGCTTTTAACACTACGTGAGTTGTGTGGTCCTCTGTTGTCCTCTGTGTTTTTAAAATGTTGATTTCTATTTACTGTTTTAATTGGTTTTACCCTTTAAAATCGTTTTTAATCATATTTATTTTGTATTTTTTACAGTTTCATTTAATTTTTCCAAGTTTCGCATCTTTTTCAGATTCAAATCTGTTTTTTTTTTTTCCAGGTTCCCACATTGGCCCTTTCTTCTTTTCTTTTCTTTTTTTTTTTTTTTTACATAATATTGGATATAGAGAACATTCAAACACTCCATTTGAATATAAAATATTTAATTCAATGATTTGGTGCTTTTTCAAACAGTCAAAATGATATACAAAGAAAACTAAGCAAAAAGGTACAACATTTCTTCACAAAAAATGAAGATAAATATAACCTCAGAGAAAAATGTCATCTAAAAAATTGCAATTTCGATATTGACAAGACTTTATTCAGCCCTTCAAAAACAGAGAGAAAACGTATTTTTCAATACAAAAATAAAGTTACAGACATTGTAAAACCATTCTATGTGAGACATTAATGACTTAGTATATTAATCAATGAATTAATCTCTGCCTTCTTTTTATTCTGTCCTAATTTTTATTCACACGTTCATGCACATATAAACACATTTTATTCTTACTTGTTCAGTGTATTGGTATTTATATTATTATAATTCGGCTAAATTCTTTAAATTAGGGAAAAAATAATAAATATTGATTTCACAGTTACAGCATGGGGATATGTGACCACCTTAAGGAGGATTTACAGTAAAAACATACATATACAATTATTTCCAATATTTTAGAGTCATTCTTACCAATACACTATTTGTTTGTGTACATTGAAATGATTCTGATCCTCATCTAATGACAGCTACAAGCAATTATTTTGTTGCTGAAAACCGGAAGCTATTAGTAGACTTCCTGTACTCTGCTGATGGTAATCCACGTTCTGATATTGCTCTGCAAAATATTATATATTACACTAAAGCTAACGTGAGATTTATTGTAAGATACACAGTTATTTAATAGCAGTTGAAATGCTACGTTGTGGAATTTTCGTTTTGAATTGGTTGTTGCTCACGTCAGATGTATTACTATTTTGCACTGAGGTCGATATTATTTTCCCCCTGTAGACATCGAAATCAGCAGAGGTGTTAACCACATATTGTGTGTATGTGCGTTCTGATCACTCATTGCAGGTAATAATTGTTGCACTATGTGCGTTTTACGTGTCAAGACGTTCATATTTCAATTTGTATTGTTCGCCATTTTAACATGCGAACAACGTGGTCTGTCATATTCGCTAGTCACCACCAGAGGGTGCTAAAAGTCCATTTAGTTATTTGTGTCATGTATTGTATTTTGTATGTTTTTATTTTCTATTTCATAAATATTTAAAAAAGGATGATGTTGGTTAAAAAACAAGTTAAAAATATGTTTTATTGAATTAATTGTAATACCAGTAAAGATAAAAGCAAGTTAAAACCACTATACGATCACACGCGAAAAAAGTATACTGTTAAAAACCATTGTATTAAGTCACATCTGTAATTGCATTTCATGTAATTGTAAAAATATGAAAATGTTATGTACTTGAGCAGACTTCCTGTACTCTGCTAATGACATCGAAATCAGCAGAGGTGTTAACCACATATTGTGTATATATGTGCGTTCTGATCACTCATTGCAGCTACCAGTAAAGAACCACATCACCCAATCCAGCCTGTGTGTGGGTTCTTGGCGGGACGGGTACACAGCAGTTACATAAATATGCTTTTATTATTCAATCAACATAAAAAAACACAAGATACACTTACAATTAGTGCACCAACACAAAAAACCTCCCTCCCCCATTCACACTCATTCACACAAAAGGGTTGTTTCTTTCTGTTATTAATATTGTGGTTCCTACATTATATATCAATACAGTCTGCAAGGGATACAGTCCGTAAGCACACATGATTGTATTTTTTTATGACAAAAAAAAATGAAGGATAATAAATGATACAGAGGGAGGTCTCTAACAGCCTACAATGAAGAGAGCTTGGCCATGGCAGAATTCAAGCTGCAGGGCAAGGAGTTTGAAGTGCATTAATGAACTCATATGGTGAATATCTTGGAGAAAGCACACTGTCAGAAAGTGTTTGTCTTATGTTATTCTGACGCAGTTTTCAGATGTTAGATTTCCCGTGCTCTTAATTTGGCGATCTAGTCTGAGACGTCATTTCCTGTTTGTAGCGTTTCTGCGTAATATGGGCTCTTGTGTAAACAGCATTGTGTGCCTTCCTGACTAAAAATGTAAGTATACGTCGAATATAGCACGGTTATTAATGCTAAAATGCCTATAATGTGTTAGATGTAGCCTTAAACGAGTGTTTGTTTGCAACAATGTTTCCGCTTGACGACATAATTCGCCAGCTCAACTTTCGCCCTGTTAATACTTCTTGTTACACAGTAGTTACCCTATCCTACCACTAGAGGGCGACACAGACCACGTTTAAATCACTGTCTAAATCAACAGTGCTTATTCTCCATTCATCTCTTATGGACTGCTTTAATAGTCCATGTACATTTGTTTGTATATTTGTTTCACAACACATAGTAGAGTATATTATATTATATATAATATTATACATATCCTGTTGTATTATTGCATATTATATTGCCTAAATGTATCCTAATCATTATTTGTATGTGTTCCCTTTAAACCACACACACACCCCACACACACCTATACTACAATTGTTCAACTTCATCATTAAAGAGTGCCTGAAAGCCTCTCTGTGCCCTACTCTCTGACCGGAGTCCTTGTCCTAAGAAGATATCAGACCAGCATTCCGCATCCAGAGTAACCTACTCTATCACACACACCATCACTTGAAGTAAATAGTAGTATTTCAGTTTGAGCACATCATTAAATAGTTAATGTAAGGAAGGGATAGTAGTTCTTTTAGAGTTGGGACACGATGAACAGATTCCGGCCAGAGAATCCTTTAATCATCTTTATTGCTGAAAGGCAGATGTAAATGTGTGTGGTTTTGTTTGTGTGTGTGTGTGTGTGTGTGTGTGTGGTCTAAACAAATAGAGAAAAGAGGAAAACTACAATCTAATTATATACTCATTAATATGCAGCAATATACATGTATATGCATACATAATATAACATAATATAATATAATATAAAGGTATGCATAACAACAACAACATATATATACTGCATTTAACTATGCATGAACTTCAAACAAGTTTCTAAGCTTCAAAGGCATAAATGGCGATTATGTGGTCTCTGTCGCCATCTAAGGGCCAAACTCCGCCATCGCAATTGCAATGACGTTAAAAAAAACTACACATTAATGTAATCGCCGTCAACGAGACTAATTATCTCTCAATTGACCCAGAAACAACTGAACTTAGCACACGATGCACCAAACATTTGCAGAAGTAGCAAGGCACGACATTCAGTTCAAATGCTGTAACAGTATGTGACAAAACTTACATTTAGTCGTCAACGCACACAAGGCTGGCTGCCACCATTGATTGAAACCGGCTATTCTGACAAAGACGTGCTTTAAAAGGGAAATGATGTCACAGATTGACCTATCAACTTAAAGACACAGGAACATTACAGAACTGGTTAACGGCACACAATAGGCTTATGTGCTCTATAAATAAAGTTGATTTGATTTGATTTGATTTAGTACACAGCCGCCCCCAACTGTCCGTATGGCAGTTGAAACCAGGAGAAAGTCTATGAGGTAGTGTCCTTGTCATCAAGAGGTGGAAGCAATATCAGTCGGGCGACTGGGCGAAGGTAGGTGCGATTCTTCACTTGTACTCTGGCAGTCCGGACCCGTCCATCTGCTCCTGGATGTGTCTGAATGATCCGTCCTACAGGCCACGATCCTCGGGGGAGTTGGGTTTCCACTATCAAGACAACTTGACCAGCCAAAAGGGTCTTGCCATCGTTCCTCCACTTGTTACACCCTTGAAGCCCTGGCAGGTAATGCTGGATGAAAGACGACCAGAAGTGATCTGCTAGGACTTGGCTGTGCCTCCAACGTCTTTTTCCGAGACCACAGGGATCGTAGATTGCTTGAGGTAGAGATGAATCGTGACGGCCCATAAGAAGGAGATTTGGCGTGACAGGGTCTGGGTCTGAGGCGTCCGAAGACAGGTAACCAAGAGGTTTAGCATTCATTATGCCTTCAACCTCTATCAATGTTGTCAGTAATACTGGTTCAGGGTCTATTTGGTCTTTCAGAACAAATCTGAGTGCTGTCTTAATGGATTTTACTTCTCTCTCCCATGTGCCCCCAAAATGTGGTGCGCTTGGAGGATTGAATCGGAATGAAATCTGGTGCTCTGCAAGTTGCTCTCTCAACTGTGGTTCCATTGAAGCAACTGCGTCACATAATTCACGTTCTCCACCAACAAAGTTGGTACCATTGTCCATGAGGAGTTCAGAGGTTTTTTTGAGTAATTCTGTGGCTCCTTCGTATTCTGGTGAAAGTGATGCAAGTTGACTGTCTGAAGGCAGAGACCGTTCAGCCTTGAGCGCTCTCAACTCTTCTGGAAAACAATCTCCTTGTGCCTTTTGCAATACAAGCTTTTCGGCTTGCAGAAAATCCACGGCGGAAGGTGGGGATGAAGCACCAGCACCAGCCGCCCCATGAAGGGAGCTAGCTGTCTCTTGTAAAAGCTGATTCCATGTGGAGAACTTACTGAAATCAGTAAGCTGAGTAGATGAAGCACTGGAAATAGTTCCAACGAAGGCGGATTTCCTCAGCTCTGTGGCATCCGGTTCCGATTCAGTATATGGGGATTCAGTGGTAACGTGCAGACAGGAAGGCTTATGGGAAGATGCGGAGATCACAGACGGACCTTGTAGGGACCAGCCTAGATTGGTACAGACTGCTATGGGGCCGCCAGATGGGCCTGCTCGCACCGGCTCTGTAGGAGCAAGAAGCTGAGACATATCAGAACCTATGAGGAGTAGCGGTTGCGCTCGATGGATAGGCAGCAAAGGAAGGTCTTTGAGGTGCTCGTAGCGTTTTTGGAGGGCCGCTACTGGATATGTGTGCTGAGATAGGCTCAGATTCTCAGCTGTGAAGGCATTTTTAATCCAATATTTTTTGCTTGGCTTGAAGATGGGGGCGACGTGAAGGCTGACTGACGAACCATTGAGCACTTTCACTTCTTGTTGAACAGTTCTCAGGTGAAGGGTTTCAGGATGCTTAGCAAGTTGTAGTTGCTCTACTGCAGAGGGGAGGCTGAGTGTTCTCTCAGAGCCATCATCGAGCACAGCAAATGTCTCTAGAGTGCGGTCTCCATTTTGTAAGAGCACTTTAACAACTTTCAGCAAAACTCTTTGAGGGCTTTGAGGCTGTTCCAGGTAGGCTGTGGGTTTTTGGTAACTCATCATCAAGACTTGTTGAGATGACTCGTGGATCGTGTCATGCAGTACTGTGATGTGCGTCTCTTTGCATAAGTAATAAGGGCGTTTAAGCGTACATGCTGCAGCTTTGTGGCCACGACCGCACTTCCAACATCTGTTACCTTCTTGGATCCACTTATTGATCTCACTGGTATTCAGTTTCTTGAAGTCCAGACATGAGTTGAGATAATGCTCCTTACTGTTGCAAAATGTACAATAAGGACTAGGTTTAAAGGGTTGTGACTTTGTCAGATTGGTGCTCTGGCTGCTACCGGTCTCACCAGAACATAGGAGAACTGACGCTGTCCTTTGTTTGGGCCATGGACCATTATGCTCCCTCTTGGCAGGAGGAGGCCCCGGGTTGTAGAGGTGAGTGACTCGGCTGGCCAGGCGCTTAGCTTGAGCTTTAACTTGCAGCCAGGATGCCAGGTCGGGCAGGGTGTAAGTTTGGTTGGAACCTGGCTGTAGGATGCTTCGACAAAGACAGTGTTCCATAAATCCGTCTCGGTGAGCAGGGGGCATTTTACTAATGAGGCGGTCAACGTGAGAACCACATTTAAGCTCGTATCCAAGGGGTCCCTCTAAAGTCCGCAACATACCAACTAAGGTCTGAACTGAGAGAGCGAAGGTGTCGAAAGCTTCTGCATCCCCCACTTTGATGGCTGGTGAGTTAAGAATAGCTCCTAGTTCACTCTGTACTAGTTGTCTGGGCTGGCCATATTTGTCTTGTAGAGCCCCTAGCGCAGCCGTATACGGTTTTGGGTCATACATGAATGACTTGGCTAACTGCAGAGCGTTAGGGAGTTTGAGCTGATTTAGTAGAACTTGATATTTATATTGCTCGCTGAGGTGAGGATGACTATTCATCAAGTTCTCTAGCGCCATCTTGAGTAGGGCGAAATCACTTTCCCGGCCACTCTCAAACCTCAAAGCTGTAGTGGGGGCTACTAAAGTGGGGACACAAGTTTGTGCACCTTGGACAGGAATGGGAATCGTTGTCAATGGCTGTGTAATCGAGATAGTGGCAGCGGATTTCATTGGAGTTATTGATGGGAGCTGAAGCATGTCGGCAGAGGGCGGAGCTGACGTCGTTGATATTGCATCATCTTCAGACTCCGACAGGAAAGACTTGACAATACGGGCAATGTGTAAGTCTTTTTCCAGTTTCTTTAAACGTCTGCGCCGTTCCATTTCCCTTGCCATATTCTCCTTGGCAAGGTGAGCATCCTCTTGTAGTCTTTGTCCTTCTTTAGCTTGTGCATCCAATCTCTTCGCCTCCAAGTCAGCTTTCCTTTCCTCCTCTATTTCTTGCTGTAGGTCAGCAAGCTCCAAACCTTTAAGTTGCTCCTCTAGGGCAGCTGTTTGAACATCCGGAATATTTTGGAGCAGTTGAAGCCCATGCGATCGCCGAGAGGATCGACGTGATGAAGCAGATGACTGGTACTCTGACGCACTCCTAGCTCTGGTTGGCCTTGCTTCACCGTGTTGTCCTACTGGTAGTGAGGAGATTTGGGCAGCAGGCAGTTGAGAGGGAAGGAGGGTGACATCGTAAGGGGCCAAATGCTGTGGTAGTCGAATGTCTCTCTTTGGCCTGACAGAGGGCTGGTGATCAGCAGGTGATGAATCCTTAGGTCGCTGGTTCAAATCCGGCTCTAAGGACCAATGTAAGGAAGGGATAGTAGTTCTTTTAGAGTTGGGACACGATGGACAGATTCCGGCCAGAGAATCCTTTAATCATCTTTATTGCTGAAAGGTAGATGTGAATGTGTGTGTGTGTGTGTGTGGTCTAAACAAATAGAGAAAAGGGGAAAAATTACAATCCAATTATATACTCATTAATATGCAGCAATATACATGGATATGCATACATAATATGACATAATATAATATAATATAAAGGTGTGCATAATAACAACATATATACTGCATTTAACTATGCATGAACTTCAAACAAGTTTCTAAGCTTCAGAGCCATACATGGCGATTATGTGGTCTCTGTCGCCATCTAAAGGCCAAACTCCGCCATCGCAGTTGCAATGACGTTAAATAAACTACACGTGAATGTAAACGTCTTCAACGAGACTAATTATCTCTCAATTGACCCAAACACAACTGAACTTAGCACACGATGCACCAAACATTTGCAGAAGTAGCAAGGCACAGGATTCAGTTCAAATGCTGTAACAGTATGTGACAAAACTTACATTTAGTCGTCAACGCACACAAGGCTGGCTGCCACCATTGATTGAAACCGGCTATTCTGACAAAGACGTGCTTTAAAGGGGAAATGACGTCACAGATTGACCTATCAACTTAAAGACACAGGAACATTACAAAACTGGTTAAAGACACACAATAGGCTTTCGTACACACACAAAAATATGTTTTTATTAATTCTTTCTTTTCATTTATATATATTTTAATGTTAGAGCTTTCTACTTTTTCAGATTACATTTTTATTTTTTACAGTTTCATTTAATTTTTCCAAGTTTCGCATCTTTTTCAGATTCAAATCTGTTAAGTTTTTTTCCAGGTTCCGACTTTGGCCCTTTTTTTTTTACATAATATTGGACATGGAGAACATTCAAACACTCCATTTGAATATAAAATATTGACACTCAATGATTTGGTGCTTTTTCAAACAGTCAAAATGAAGTACAAAGAAAACTAAGCAAAAAAGTACAACAATTCTTCACACAAATGAAGATAAATATAACCTCAGAGAAAAATGTCATCTAAAAAAAATTGCGATTTTGATATTGACAAGACTTTATTCAGCCCTTCAAAAACAGAGAGAAAACGTATTTTTCTATACAAAAATAAAGTTATAGACATTGTAAAACCATTCTATGTGAGACATTAATGACTTAGTAGTAGTCATTAATATATAGCTCGGTTGGTAGAGTGGCCGTGCCATCAACTTGAGGGTTGCAGGTTCGATCCCCGCTTCCGCCATCCTAGTCACTGCCGTTGTGTCCTTGGGCAAGACACTTTACCCACCTGCTCCCAGTGCCACCCACACTGGTTTAAATGTAACTTAGATATTGGGTTTTCACTATGTAAAGCGCTTTGAGTCACTAGAGAAAAGCGCTATATAAATATAATTCACTTCACTTCACTAGTATATTAATCAATGAATTAATCTCTGCCTTCTTTTTATTCTGTCCTAACTTTTATTCACACGTTCATGCACATATAAACACATTGTATTCTTACTTGTTCAGTGTATTGGTATCTATATTATTATAATTCGGCTAAATTCTTTAAATTAGGGAAAAAAATAATAAATATTGATTTCACAGTTACAGCATGGGGATATGTGACCACCTTAAGGAGGATTTACAGTAAAAACATACATATACAATTATTTCCAATAGTTTAGAGTCATTCTTACCAATACACTATTTGTTTGTGTACATTGAAATGATTCTGATCCTCATCTAATGACAGCTACAAGCAATTATTTTGTTGCTGAAAACCGGAAGCTGCCTATTAGTAGACTTCCTGTACTCTGCTGATGGTAAACCACGTTCTGATATTGCTCTGCAAAATACTATATATTACACTAAAGCTAACGTGAGATTTATTGTAAGATACACAGTTATTTAATAGCAGTTGAAATGCTACGTTGTGGAATTTTCGTTTTGAATTGGTTGTTGCTCACGTCAGATGTATTACTATTTTGCACTGAAGTCGATATTATTTTCCCCCTGTAGACATCGAAATCAGCAGAGGTGTTAACCACATATTGTGTGTATGTGCGTTCTGATAACTCATTGCAGGTAATAATTCTTGAACTATGTGCGTTTTACGTGTCAAGACGTTCATATTTAAATGTGTATTGTTCGCCATTTTAACATGCGAACAACGTGGTCTGTCATATTCGCTAGTCACCACCAGAGGGTGCTAAAAGTCCATTTAGTTATTTGTGTCATATATTGTATTTTGTATTTTTTTATTTTCTCTTTCATAAATATTTAAAAAAGGATGATGTTGGTTGAAAACCAAGTTAAAAATATGTTTTATTGAATTAATTGTAATACCAGTAAAGATAAAAGCAAGTTAAAACCACTATACGATCACACACGAAAAAAGTATACTGTTAAAAACCATTGTATTAAGTCACACCTGTAATTGCATTTCATGTAATTGTAAAAATATGAAAATGTTATGTACTTGAGCAGACTTCCTGTACTCTGCTAATGACATCGAAATCAGCAGAGGTGTTAACCACATATTGTGTGTATGTGCGTTCTGATCGCTCATTGCAGCTACCAGTAAAGAACCACATCACCCAATCCAGCCTGTGTGTGGGTTCTTGGCGGGACGGGTACACAGCAGTTACATAAATATGCTTTTATTATTCAATCAACATAAAAAACACAAGATACACTTACAATTAGTACACCAACACAAAAAACCTCCCTCCCCCATTCACACTCATTCACACAAAAGGGTTGTTTCTTTCTGTTATTAATATTGTGGTTCCTACATTATATATCAATACAGTCTGCAGGGATACAGTCCGTAAGCACACATGATTGTATTTTTTTATGACAAAAAAAAATGAAGGATAATAAATGATACAGAGGGAGGTCTCTAACAGCCTACAATGAAGAGAGCTTGTCCATGGCAGAATTCAAGCTGCAGGGCAAGGAGTTTGAAGTGCATTAATGAACTCATATGGTGAATATCTTGGCGAAAGCACACTGCCAGAAAGTGTTTTAGTCTTATCTTATTCTGACGCAGTTTTGAGATGTTAGATTTCCTGTGCTCTTAATTTGGCGATCTAGTCTGAGACGTCATTTCCTGTTTGTAGCGTTTCTGCGTAATATGGGCTCTTGTGTAAAAAGCATCGTGTGCGTTCCTGACCAAAATGTAAGTATACGTCGAATATAGCACGGCTATTAATGCTAAAATGCCTATAATGTGTTAGATGTAGCCTTAAACGAGTGTTTGTTTGCAACAATGTTTCTGCTTGACGACATAATTCGCCAACTTTCTCCCTGTTAATACTTCTTGTTACACAGTAGTTACCCTATCCTACCACTAGAGGGCGACACAGACCACGTTTAAATCACTGTCTAAATCAACAGTGCTTATTCTCCATTCATCTCTTATGGACTGCTTTGATAGTCCATGTACATTTGTTTGTATATTTGTTTTATAACACATTGTAGAGTATATTATATTATATATAATATTATACATATCCTGTTGTATTATTGCATATTATATTGCGTAAATGTATCCTAATCATTATTTGTATGTGTTCCCTTTAGACCACACACACCTATACTACAATTGTTCAACTTCATCATTAAAGAGTGCCTGAAAGCCTCTCTGTGCCCTACTCTCTGACCGGAGTCCTTGTCCTAAGAAGATATCAGACCAGCATTCCGCATCCAGAGTAACCTACTCTATCACACACACCATCACTTGAAGTAAATAGTAATATTTCAGTTTGAGCACATCATTAAATAGTTAGTTTGACATTTGCATGTAGACTGGAGTAGTTCAGGCAATACATGGGCAATAAGATGGGATGTTGCTATGTGACAGGAAGGAGGAATATAAAACTGCTTCGGCTTCTCCAAGTTAGGAGTGCCACATTTGTTGGACTTGACCTCCTCCAGGAACTGCAGTTCTGTATGACCACGCTCGCTTGTAATAAAGCAACCTTTTGTTAAGTCAAGCGTCTCTGACCTCATTTTTGATCCAGCCGCACTGCCGTGTCGCCCTTCTGTCCGGACCAGGATGACAAGACTAGAAATACACGTCAAGTTCAAATTGTTTAGTGCAGTGGTTCTTAACCTTGTTGGAGGTACCGAACCCCACCACTTTCATACGCACATTCACCCAACCCTTCTTTAGTGAAAAATTAAATATTTTTTGTTTTTCAAATCCAAGACAAAGTTATATGTTTTTGGTAACACTTTAGTATGGGGAACATATTCTAAGTAACAAAGATTTAATTTAGAGTTGTTTGGACACTAGGGGAACATATTCTAAGTAATAAAAACTTAATTTAGAGTTATTTGGTTAGGGTTAGGGTGGAGGGCGGGGGGGTGGGGGGGGGGGGGGGGGTGGGGGGGTTGAGGTGGGCGGGGTTTGGTGGTAGCGGGGGTGTATATTGTAGCGTCCCGGAGGAGTTAGTGCTGCAAGGGGTTCCGGGTATTTGTTCTGTTGTGTTTATGTTGTGTTACGGTGTGGATGTTCTCCCGAAAGTTTGTCATTCTTGTTTGGTGTGGATTCACAGTGTGGCACATATTTGTAACAGTGTTAAAGTTGTTTTTACGGCCACCCTCAGTGTGACCTGCATGGCTGTTGACAAAGTATGCATTGCATTCACTTAAGTGTATGTAAAAGCCGCAAATATTGTTTGACTAGGCCGGCACGCTGTTTGTTTGGAGGAACAGCGGACGTGAAGACAGGATGTAGAGGACGCTAAAGGCAGTGCCTTTAAGGCACGCCCCCAATATTGTTGTCCGGGTGGAAATCGGGAGAAATTCGGGAGAATTGTTGTCCCGGGAGATTTACAGGAGGGGCACTGAAATTTGGGAGTCTCCCGGGAAAACCGGGAGGGTTGGCAAGTATGGGTTAGGGTCAGGGTTAGAGGGTTAGGGTCAGGGTTAGAGGGTTAGGGTCAGGGTTAGAGGGTTAGGGTTATAATAAGGCCATGCCGAATAAGGCGTTAATAAGTACTTAATAATGACTAGTTAAGAACCAATATGTTACTAATTTGCATGTTATTTTCGATGGGAGACAGGTCTGGACTGCAGGCGAGCCAGGAAAGTACCCGCACTCGTTTTTTAAGAAGCCACGCTGTTGTAACACGTGCTGAATGTGGCTTGGCATTGTCTTGCTGAAATAAGCAGGGGCGTCCATGAAAAAGACGGCGCTTAGATGGCAGCATATGTTGTTCCAAAACCTGTATGTACATTTCAGCATTAATGGTGCCTTCACAGATGTGAAAGTTACCCATGCCTTGGGCACTAATACACCCCCATACCATCACAGATGCTGGCTTTTGAACTTTGCGTCGATAACAGTCTGGATGGTTCGCTTCCCCTTTGGTCCGGATGACACAATGTCGAATATTTCCAAAAACAATTTGAAATGTGGACTCGTCAGACCACAGAACACTTTTACACTTTGCATCAGTCCATCTTAGATGATCTCGGGCCCAGAGAAGCCGGCGGCGTTTCTGGATGTTGTTGATAAATGGCTTTCGCTTTGCATAGTAGAGCTTTAACTTGCACTTACAGATGTAGCGACAAACTGTATTTACTGACAGTGGTTTTCTGAAGTGTTCCTGAGCCCATGTGGTGATATCCTTTAGAGATTGATGTCGGTTTTTGATACAGTTCCATCTGAGGGATCGAAGGTCACGGTGATTCAATGTTGGTTTCCGGCCATGCCGCTTACGTGGAGTGATTTCTCCAGATTCTCTGAACCTTTTGATGATATTATGGACCGTAGATGTTGAAATCCCTAAATTTCTTGCAATTGCACTTTGAGAAACGTTGTTCTTAAACTATTTGCTCACGCAGTTGTGGACAAAGGGGTGTACCTCGCCCCATCCTTTCTTGTGAAAGACTGAGCATTTTTTGGGAAGCTGTTTTTATACCCAATCATGGCACCCACCTGTTCCCAATTAGCCTGCACACCTGTGGGACGTTCCAAATAAGTGTTTGACGAGCATTCCTCAACTTTATCAGTATGTATTGCCACCTTTCCCAACTTCTTTGTCACGTGTTGCTGGCATCAAATTCTAAAGTTAATGATTATTTGCACAAAAAAAATGTTTATCAGTTTGAACATCAAATATGTTGTCTTTGTAGCATATTCAACTGAATATGGGTTGAAAATGATTTGCAAATCATTGTATTCCATTTATATTTACATCTAACACAATTTCCCAACTCATATGGAAACGGGGTTTGTAATTTATGATGCCGTTAAACAACACAAGCATATATCTTTATAGTGGAGTGTGTACATTTTTCGTACACGATTGTGCTTGGTCACAGAATCTGTTAGGTGACTATTCCACTAAGGAAATATGTTGTCTGCATTCGTACAAACTGTCCGCCCCAAGGCAAGAACACCAAAGTGCAAGTGTCTCCATGTGAAAAGTATTTAAGGATAGTTGGACTGGCAGACAGGGAGAGATTTTCATTTGGCGAACATCTCCTCCAGGTTGGCAGATAACACTGACATTTATTACCGTATTTTTCGGACTATAAGTCGCAGTTTTTTTCATAGTTTGGCCGGGCTCCAGTGCGACTTATATATGCTTTTTTCCTTTTTTATTATGCATTTTCATCAGGTGCGACTTATACTCCGGTGCGACTTACACTCCGAAAAATACGGTATTTATATATTGTTATTTACAGATAAACACTGACATGTATTATTTATATTGTTATTTACACATAAACACTGACATGTATTATTTATATATTATTAGAGATGTCCGATAATGGCTTTTTTGCCGATATTCCGATATTGTCCAACTCTTAATTACCGATTCCGATATCAACCGATACCGATATATACAGTCGTGGAATTAGGAGGGGAGCAGTGGGCAGCAGCTGTGGCCACGCCCGGGGAATCATTTTTTGGTGATTTAACCCCCAATTCCAACCCTTGATGCTGAGTGCCAAGCAGGGAGGTAATGGCTCCCATTTTTTGTAGTCTTTGGTATAATTGTTTGCATTTAGATGTTGATCGCTCAACCCTATAGATGCCCCGATTTGTTTGTATGTGGTCAACATATGCCGTTTGCTACTCACCAATGAAGAGTACCAGTGATGGCTGAGAGGCAAAGTGTGACGACAACCATAGAATAACTTTTTGACTTGGCCATCCATGTAGACCAGGGGTCCTCAAGTACAAATCTTGAAGGTCCACAAATGTTTTTTTGAAACAGGCTGGGTCCGTTTATTATCGGTCAAGCTTATATAGTAGCAGGGGGTAGGTAGTAGTTTAACATTTTCTTCAAATTAAAAAAAAAATAAAATAAATATCCAATAAAATACATGAAATATTTTCTTTGAAACAAAATAAATAAGAACTTAAATAAAACTTTCAGTTTTAACAAAAAATAAATACTTTTAAACACAACCCTCCTATCCCTGGTAAACAAATGACCTCAACAGATCTCATTCATGTGCAAATATAACTATGGTACAGTACATCCCCATTGTGTAAAAGACAACTGCTCAATGGGAGAATTGGGCTCTTGGGGTTGAAGCCAAGACTTTGAACTTTGGCACAAAAGGTGTGATGGCCAGGCGGAGACACTGATCCAGGTGTTCATTGGTCAGTCTGCTGCGGTACTTGTTCTTCACAATGTTCATTGTAGAGAAGGCAGACTCACAGCTGTATGTTGAGCCAAACATTGTGAGGATGTGACAGGCCATCTTATGCAGCAGAGGGAACTTGGAAGGAATGACCAGCTTTGACCAGAAGGTGATGGCGTCACACTGAGCCTCTTTCAGTGCGACGCTTTCTTGGGGGTCAATGAGCTCAGTCTGCAGTGAAGCAGCTCTGGCCCATGGGAAGACTTGTTTTGCTTCTGCAGAGAACACACTCACATTTCTGATCAGGAATGGGTTTTCAATGAACAGCAGGACTTGTTTTCCCAAAATGAAGCCATCAAAGCGAGTCTTGAAATTTGGAATGATTTTTTTCCAAGAATTCCAAATGGCACTGATATCTCCCTCTCCTTTGGTCAGTTCCAGAAGTTTGGGGAAGTGGAGCAGTTCCTCCTGTAGATACACAGTTTAAATATATATTAGGAACAATGCTTAAAAATAGGTATGAATTATCAAGTGGAAGAAAATAGTGTGTGGTAGAAAATAATAATAACAAAATAGTTACCTGTATGTCACTTTTGAAAAGCTCCAGCTTCCTCTGGAAGGCAGGGACTTCTGACATCAGCTCACACACTGTGTTCTTCTTCCCCTGTAGCTTGAGATTTAGGTCATTGAGATGGGAGGTTATATCAGCCAAACATGCCACAGCTTCCATTTTCCCAGCATTTTGCAGAAATTCCAGGAACTGTTTTGCTTTTGCGCTATTTTGCTGGGACAGAAACACTTGCAGCTCTTCTCTAATGGCCCAAAAACGCTCCAGGACCCTGCCTTTGCTCAGCCATCTGACGTTGTTGTGCACGAGCAAATCATCAAAAGCAGCATCTACCTCTGTTAGGAATGTGCGCAGCAAGCGGTGCTGCAGTGCAGATGATGCTCCCAAGAAGTTTATGAGTTTCATCATTGTTGTCATGATTTCAGAGTACACTTCTCCAAGACTTGCACATAGGACAGACTGGTGGATTATGCAGTGATAAGATATCAGGCCAGGGTGGTGTTCTCTCAGACGCGGAACCAGTCCCTTCTCTCTCCCCAACATGGCTGGAGCTCCATCAGTAGCAATGGACACAACTTTCTTCAGATCTATCCCTTTTTCATTCAGCATTTCTGATATTGTTTTATAGCTGTCTTCTCCCCTTGTTTGTCCACTGAGGTTTGCCAGGCTCAAAACATCTTCAATAAACTCCCCCTTTTCCTCATCATAATACCTCACAAACACCAACAACTGAGCATTGTCAGTGGTGTCAGTGGACTCATCCACTGCTAGGGATATGCACTCTGCATTTTTTATTCCATCACAAAGCAGCTTGGACAAATCACCAGCCAGAATTTCAGTACGTCTGGTAGCTGTGGCATCAGAGAGTGGGATTTGATTTATTTTAGCTGTCATTTCCTCCTTTTCTTTGCCTTCAAACATGGCACCCATCACATCATTCAAGCATTCTTTAATTATTTCTGCATCAGAGAATGGCTTCTTGTGTTTACCCAAAAGCCATGCCACTCTGAGTGAGCACTCTGTTGCTATTTGTTGTTGTGTCATAGATTTAACAAAAATCTTGCTTGATGTTTCATATGACTTTTTCAGCCTCGTGATTTCTTTTTTTCTTAGCTCTGAATCATGAGGAAATCCATCCATCCATCCCATCCATTTTCTACCGCTTATTGTCGCTTCAAATTCGCGGTGCTCTTTCAGATAGTGACGTTTCAGATTTTCACTTTTCACCAGAGCAACAGTACTGTTGCATATTAGACACAATGGTCTGCACTGTGCACATGTGTATGACCCAGGTGGTAACAGCCTATCAGCGCGTCGTTGTGATAGAGAGGACAACCCATACCCCGGAATCAGCCAATCAGAGAGGCGTTCTCTCGCTCTCTCTGAGAGAGAGAGAGAGAGAGAGACGGAGTGAGTGAGACACGGAGAAGTGTAAACAAAACGTGGAGACATTTGACTAAAAACAACAAAGAACGTTGACTTGCGCTAGCGATAACTCAAAGATAAATACAATTATTATATTTTTTTATAATAATTATAATTATAATAATATATTTTAATTTTTTTTTTTTTTTTTTTACACTATAATTCGTGCTGGGTCCGGACGGACACGTCGCTGGGTCCGGACATGGACCGCGGTCCGCCTGTTGAGGATCACTGATGTAGACCAACAGTAAATGATCTCGCTCAATTGTAAAGGTTTTTTCATAAGATAGAAGAACAGATTGATTAAACTGTAAAATTACGTTATTAATTATCAAGACTTTTTAAATCATGACTTTTTTTTTTTTGCTGGTGTTTAACACTTTTATGTTTTTATTTATGCCTTTTTATTATTTGATGGATAGTCCCTATTTCATTTCTATAACCATGTTATTGTTTATTTCCCAGCAGGCACAAGACATTGATACAACGTTGGTTATACGAACATGTCTTTTAAATCTGACTTTGAAACAACGTTGCAAAATAGTTGTACTTGTAAATTGAGACAATGTTGATGTTGATGTCCAACGTTGTTGGTTGGGAAATGACCAAATTCCAATGGTCATATCATTAGAACAACCTGACATTGAATAAACGTTGTCAAAAAGCATGTTGTTTCAATGTTCTGTTTGTGTTGTAGAATAATGGTTGGGAAATTGACCAAAATTAAATGCTCAAATCAACGTCAGAACCCAACATTGCTTAAACGTCATCAGAAAGCATGTTGTTTCAACGTTATGTTGGAGTTGCTCAACGTCAGGACCTAATTCAACGAGTTCTCAACGTTGTTTCAATGTCTTGTGCCAGCTTGGTTGTACTTCATTTCTATTATTTACTATTTTTTAGCCTTTTTTTATTTGTATTTGCACTACTACTATGGTGCAGTAGTTGTTTTTTTTAAATTGTGCTATATAAATAATTAATAATTACTTTGACCTTAACCTTCATCAAATGATCCATGTGGAGGGGGGCGTGGTTTGCGGGCCTGCCGCGGAGCGGGGTGTGTAAGGACCGGCCTCGAAGCCAGCGGCAGGTGAGTGGATTGCCCAGCTGGGGCTGGTTATCTAATCACCTGTCGCCCTTATTAGCAGCAGCCGCACCGAGACGCGTTTTTGGAGTTGGTGCTGGTGAGCGGACACAGACGCTGGACATTGCGAGAGAGAGAAGGCCAGAAAGACGACACGCCCAAAAGACTGAAAAGTCACGGAGCAGAGACTGTCATGCGTGCGTTCACAATAAAAGACATTGTTGAACCCTGAATACCGGGCTCTCGTGCAAGTGTGTGGTGATCTGAAGAACCCACTAGAGAGCAACCTCCATAATCCATTAATCAATCATTAAATTAGTAAAAAAAAAAGAACGTAGTTTATTTTTTACCATATAGTTTAATTTACATCACAACCACAAAATTTGTTAAAATGCATACTTTTATAATTGGAATTATTTAATGCATGGACAGTTTATACATTATTTCACTTGTCATTGGGACACATAATTCATCATTTTAATATTTATTACATAGGCTCCATATTGGATTAAAGTACAAGCAAATATACAGCGTCTTATAGGACCACCTTAATACAGCAGAGGGCAGCCTCATCCAACATTAAAAAATAATTATTTATAGTTTTGTATTTGGTTCTTTTATTTCTCCACAATGACAGAGTAAAGAGGAGTGTGAGAAAGAAGGAAGGAAGGAAAGAAGCTCTTTGTGTGTTATAATTGTTTTTCCCTGCACAAGAATAATAAAGCATTACTATGAGGCGGACCTCCTTCTTTGAGGTCAGTATGAAGTAGCTGTGATATTTATACTAGTATAATATTAATAGTGTGTCAGTATTAATGTATTAACAGACGTGTTTGAATATACACACGTCATACAATTATTTTGTTCAACTGTATTATTGTTGCAAAGGTTTAACAAACATAGCAAGGACTGCTGTATTACTGCTGGCCACAGGGAGGTGCTAAAGAGGCAACAGAGGTTCATTAAATTAATTTTGGCAGAAAAAAAATAGATGTACTCCATGTAATCGCAAATTATGTTAACTTAAATATTGTCTAATTATGCAATAATATATTATCAGACATTCAAATCATTTTTTTAAATAAAAATAAATACTAATAATAATTATTTCAAAGCAAGTTATCCATCAAATTGTGCAATGTAAAAGTAGCAATAGATTCAATGGTAAAATTGTTCAATTACTGTGGTTTTTACAGAATTTTTCTCTAAATGAAAAAAAAAAACAGTACTTGTTTTACTGTAATAAAATGTGGTGCCGTTTTGGCATTTACAGTAATACACCCAAAAATCTACAGTTGTTGATTTGCGGTAAAAAAAAAAACAACCAACAGAAACAAAACAAAACTGGAAGCTCAAGTGCCACAATTTACTGTAAAATTGCAGTTATTTTATTTACAGTAAAAAAAAAAAAAAGGAAATTTTACAGTAAAATTCGGGCAACTAAGGTGCCTTTTTAACCATAAAAAATTGTTTGAAAAATTGCTGGGTTTTTTATTTAAAATAAAAAAAAAATTTTTTTACATCTTACAGTAAAATTCTGGCAACTGAGCTGCCTTTTTAACCATAAAAAATGTACTGTAAAATTGCTGTTTTTGTATTTACCGTAAAAAAAAAAACTAATGTGAATTTTACAGTAAAATTCCGGCAACTGAGCTGCCTTTTTAACCATACATTTTTTTACTGTAAAATTGCTGTTTTTTTATTTACAGTAAAAAAACAAATGTACATCCATCCATCCATTTCTACCGCTTGTCCCTTTACATTTTACAGTAAAATTCTGGCAACTGAGCTGCCTGTGTTAACCATAAAAAATGTATTGTAAAATTGCTGTTTTTTTATTTACAGTAAAAATAACTAATGCAAATTTTACAATAAAATGCTGACAACTGAGCTGCCTTTTTAACCACAAAAAATGTACTGCAAAATTGCAGTTTTTTTTATTTTCAGCAAAAAAAAAACAAATATACATTTTACAGTAAAATTCTGGCAACTGAGCTGCCTGTTTAACCATAAAAAAATGTACTGTAAAATTATTGTTTTATTAATTACAGTAAAAAACAAATATACATTTTACAGTAAAATTCTGGCAACTGAGCTGCCTTTTTAACCATAAAAAATGTACTGTAAAATTGTTGTTTTATTATTTACAGTAAAAAACAAATGTACATTTTACAGTAAAATTCTGGCAACTGAGCTGCCTTTTTTAACCATAAAAATGTACAAAGTACAGCTAAAATAGGTCAGTATGTTTTAAGTTTATGGTAAAATAAACACCTTCTTGTTTAATGAGTGTCATAATGTTCTTAAAAGGAGACACTTTAATCACCTGACATGACGTCAGCACATCCCAGCTGTTTTGAGACTAATAATCAGCAAAACACCTAAAACAATTGAGTAAAAAAAGCGATCTTTTGGTATGTCTCTGGCGATATTAATAACCACAGGTGACATTTAAACATATTAAGACATTACCAACAACATCAAAAAACAGTGGAAAGTTGTACTTATCTATTTATTCGTCCTCATGTCCTCTTTTTGTTGGATCCGGAGCATTAGCATGTAGCATTCTCTCCTTCTACGCCATTTTAACGTAGCGAAACAAGCAGAAATGACCACAATCGCCCCCTAGTGTACAAGAGGCACACTGCGTGTGGCCATCAGTCACTTTGGAGATTAAAGGCCTACTGAAATGCGATTTTCTTATTTAAACGGGGATAGCAGGTCCATTCTATGTGTCATACTTGATCATTTCGCGATATTGCCATATTTTTGATGAAAGGATTAAGTAGAGAACATCGACGATAAAGTTTGCAACTTTTGGTCGCTGATAAAAAAGCCTTGCCTGTACCGGAAGTAGCAGACGAGTAGCGTGACGTCACAGGTTGTGGAGCTCCTCACATCTGCACATTGTTTACAATCATGGCCACCAGCAGCGAGAGCGATTTGGACCGAGAAAGCGACGATTTCCCCATTAATTTGAGCGAGGATGAAAGATTTGTGGATGAGGAAAGTGAGAGTGAAGGACTAGAGGGCAGTGGGAGCGATTCAGATAGGGAAGATGCTGTGAGAGGCGGGTGGGACCTGATATTCAGCTGGGAATGACTAAAACAGTAAATAAACACAAGACATATATATACTCTATTAGCCACAACACAACCAGGCTTATATTTAATATGCCACAAATTAATCCCGCATAACAAACACCTCCCCCCTCCCGTCCAAATAACCCACCAATACAACTCAAACACCTGCACAACACACTCAATCCCACAGCCCAAAGTACCGTTCACCTCCCCAAAGTTCATACAGCACATATATTTCACCAAAGTCCCCAAAGTTACGTACGTGACATGCACATAGCGGCACGCACGTACGGGCAAGCGATCAAATGTTTGGAAGCCGCAGCTGCATGCGTACTCACGGTACCGTGTCTGCCTATCCAACTCAAAGTACTCCTGGTAAGAGTTTCTGTTGTCCCAGTTCTCCACAGGCCAATGCTAAAGCTTGACTGTCATCTTCCAGGAATGTAAACAATGAAACACCGGCTGTGTTATCCGGCACAACAGTCAAGGGGTGCATTCTACGGCGGGGGTGCGTTATCCGGCACAACACCTGCCGCAATACACCGCTTCCCACCTACAGCTTTCTTCTTTGCTGTCTCCATTGTTCATTGAACAAATTGCAAAAAGATTCACCAACACAGATGTCCAGAATACTGTGGAATTTTGCGATGAAAACAGACGACTTAATAGCTGGCCACCATGCTGTCCCAAAATGTTTCCACAACCCGTGACGTCACGCGCAGGCGTCATCATACTGAGACGTTTTCAGCAGGATATTTCGCGCAAACTTTAAAATTGCACTTTAGTAAGCTAACCCGGCCGTATTGGCATGTGTTGCAATGTTAAGATTTCATCATTGATATATAAACTATCAGACTGCGTGGTCGGTAGTAGTGGGTTTCAGTAGGCCTTTAATTTCCATATCTGCTCACTTGTGAAGTGAATTAGTGAATTATATTTATATAGCGCTTTTTCTCAAGTGACTCAAAGCGCTTTACATTGTGAAACCCAATATCTAAGTTACATTTAAACCAGTGTGGGTGGCACTGGGAGCAGGTGGGTAAAGTGTCTTGCCCAAGGACACAACGGCAGTGACTAGGATGGCGGAAGCGGGGATCGAACCTGCAACCTTCAAGTTGCTGGCACGGCCGCTCTACCAACCGAGCTATACCACCCCTTGTAGCCTTTAGGCTAAAATAAGGTTACCTCTTATGTCAACCAGGACTGCAGAATTGTTGATTGATGACTGTGGCGTTCTTAGTGTCATAGTGTGTGTAGCTAGTATGTTCCAATAGCAGCAGAAGTGCACTTTTTGGAGAGCTGTGTTATTTTCAGTTTTTTGCCCAAGGCACTGATTTTATTTAACACTATATTATTATTTAAAGTTAAAGTTAAAGTTAAAGTACCAATGATTGTCACACACACACTAGGTGTGGCGAAATTATTCTATGCATTTGACCCATCACCCTTGATCACCCCCTGGGAGGTGAGGGGAGCAGTGGGCAGCAGCGGTGGCTGCGCCCGGGAATCATTTTGGTGATTTAACCCCCAATTCCAACCCTTGATGCTGAGTGCCAAGCAGGGAGGTAATGGGTCCCATTTTTATAGTCTTTGGTATGACTCGGCCGGGATTTGAACTCCCAACCTACCGATCTCAGGACGGACACTCTAACCACTAGGCCACCTATAGTGATCACAGAGACGGGTTGTTTTTGTGTTACTGTATATACAGTCAATATTTATTTATTTTATTTTGTTTTTTTAGAGGGGGTAACAACAGTCAATATTTATTTATTTTTTTATTTTTTTATTATAAAATAAAAGTGAGCTTTTGTTAAACCAAATATTGTGTGTTTTTCCACATACAACAACCTATCTGGATTCGATAAGAGAATCGATAAGGAATCGGTTCGATAAGAGGATTGGATAATGGGCTCGAACTGGATCATTTCTTATCAAACATCATCCCTACCGACTCCGAACCCTGGTTGGCCAAACTCTCTCTCTACACGACTCTGGAAAGGAGCACACATCAGTGACGCCAGTAAATACACAACATTGTTACTATGTCTTACATTGTTGTGTTCATATATGTTTATATTGTTCACAAAATTAAAGTTAAAATCAATGAATGATCTTGAAAACTTCCCCTGTATTTCCTGGGTGGTGTGATCAATACCAACATGTACAGTAACGCCCACAAACACTTGCACTTTGTCAGCAAAGTTCTTGTAAAGAAAAAAAAGAAAAGAAAAGAAGAATGTTGCTGAGCTAATGCCCCGCCTATCCTCCCCCGAGCCACTAATCACTTCACCTGGGACACAAAGGACAAGACAAAAAGTGATAGACAGCTTTAAGGACTTCAACACAAAATGTATGCATCCTTTCTAACGGCCACTGGGGGGCAGTAGAGGTAACTATTCCAGCAAGGTTTTACAAGGTCTGACTCAAATTGCCTTCCTGGTTTGTGTGACTACACTCTGGCAACCTATGTTGTCTGATATTGTTCTCAAACATACATTTTGCTACTGTAATGGCACGCTGGAAAAGGTTGACATAGTCCCTAACCTACCTGAGATGTAACAGGTAACTCAGTAATATTCATAGCGGCAGATCCTATCATGCTGAAATGTACCATCTTTATCTCTCATGATGGTCACTGCGGTTAAACGGCTTGGATCAAGCGTCCAGTCAATGTTTGGCTTTACCGTGTCTAATTTCACATGTCACTTTCCTTTTCTTGGATGCTTTGCCACCAGAAGATTCAGCCTCATGCTTTTTCCCCTCCTCCCACTTTTAGTACTTTGGCCACAGCGAGTCAATCACATGAATTGCTTCAGCTTTGGTTTTTACTTCCTGATCCAACCCTGGCTTGGAATTTAACCCTGGCTTGGACTCTAACCCATGCAAGGCAGAACTGCCAGATATGACTGACTATCACAAACAGAAATAAAACTATAAAATGGGTGAAGTCAGCACAAAGTGTCAGATGGACAGAACAACTGTGCCAAGAGCCAAGGTCAAAGATTTTCTTCTGCTTGGAGACGGCACCATATGTAACATACACACACCTTGATGAGTTACCCACTAGATTTCTAAAGTCTGTGCTGAGCAGTTTGTCACCACAATTCCTTCATCTAGTTAACGTCTCACTTCAGACTGGAACATTTCCAAAGGCCTTAAAGGGGCTGTTTGCAACATTTATACAGATGTCTCGTGGGCGCTAACTTTCCAATTTATTTCACACAGCATATCCCTCCTTCTTTCAGCTTCTAGACCGTAATGATGTAACTACATACGTACGTAACACTTGGATAGGTTAGTTCATCTGCCTCACAATACGAAGGTCCTGAGTAGTCCTGAGTTCAATCCCAGGCTCGGGATCTTTCTGTGTGGAGTTTGCATGCTGCGTGGGTTCCCTCCGGGTACTCCGGCTTCCTCCCACCTCCAAAGACATGCACCTGGGGATAGGTTGATTGGCAACACTAAATGGGCCCTAGTGTGTGAATGTGAGTGTGAATGTTGTCTGTCTATTTGTGTTGGCCCTGTGATGAGGTGGCGACTTGTCCAGGGTGTACCCCGCCTTCCGCCCGAATGCAGCTGAGATAGGCTCCAGCGACCCCGCGCGACCCCAAAAGGGACACGCGGTAGAAAATGGATGGCTGGCTGGATGGATAGTCAGCGTTAGCTGTCATTGAATGTAAATCCTATCCTAACAATAGCATGATTGCAAATTGTTTGTTGCCTCTCTTGGACTGCATTTGTACGTGTGCACGCGTTCTCTGCACGTACGTGTTGACCAGACAGGGTGAGTGACCGCCGTAAATAACAATCATTTTGTACAGACTAGTAAACATTTTTATTATAAAGGTACAAGCGGTAGAAAATGGATGGATCGATGGAACCTTATAATGGTAAAAGTAATAGTCTTTATGCCACAGTATTGAACAACAATCTGCCCATATCAAACCTGCCAATTTTGGGCAAAGTCCTGAAAAAAAGGTTTCTCTCAAAAGCTGGTGATGTGCAATACCACTGATTGTAATTCAGATCTGATACCGAGTAAAATCCAGGCTGGTATCGGCAATACGGGTCCGATACTGATACTTTACGCAAATATACTTAATGGGTCTGGTAATGTTTAAAAAGTAGTGCATTTTAAGTGTTGCTGATCTTGGGGAATCATCTTCAAACGATATAAAGTCCGAGGGCGAAACAAATAGTGGTGATATTCTGCACTAAATGCATGATCTTGTCTATAGTCAACTCTGTATGAAGTGTCTTCAAATAGTCTACATAAAAGGAAACATACACTTGCTGTTTTATAATACTGACTGACTCATTTTAGTTGCCGGTAATTTTCTTAAAGGGGAACATTATCACCAGACCTATGTAAGCGTCAATATATACCTTGATGTTGCAGAAAAAAGACCATATATTTTTTTAACCGATTTCCAAACTCTAAATGGGTGAATTTTGGCGAAATAAACGCCTTTGTAATATTCGCTCTCAGAGCGATGACGTCACAACGTGACGTCGCATCGGGAAGCAATCCGCCATTTTCTCAAACACCGAGTCAAATCAGCTCTGTTATTTTCCGTTTTTTCGACTGAGACATCATGCCTCGTCGGTGTGTTGTCGGAGGGTGTAACAACACGAACAGGGATGGATTCAAGTCGCACCAGTGGCCCAAAGATGCGAAAGTGGCAAGAAATTGGACGTTTGTTCCGCACACTTGACCGACGAAAGCTATGCTACGACAGAGATGGCAAGAATGTGTGGATATCCTGCGACACTCAAAGCAGATGCATTTCCAACGATAAAGCCAAAGAAATCTGCCGCCAGACCCCCATTGAATCTGCCGGAGTGTGTGAGCAATTCAGGGACAAAGGACCTCGCTAGCACGGCAAGCAATGGCGGCAGTTTGTTCCCGCAGACGAGCGAGCTAAACCCCCTGGATGTCTTGGCTCACACCGTCCCGAAGATGATCAAGAGAAGAATATCGACCCTAGCTTCCCTGGCCTGCTGATATGAGGGTATGTCTACAGAATATATTAATTGATGAAAATTGGGCTGTCTGCACTCTCAAAGTGCATGTTGTTGCCAAATGTATTTCATATGCTGTAAACCTAGTTCATAGTTGTTAGTTTCCTTTAATGCCAAACAAACACATACCAATCGTTGGTTAGAAGGCGATCGCCGAATTCGTCCTCGCTTTCTCCCGTGTCGCTGGCTGTCGTGTCGTTTTCGTCGGTTTCGCTTGCATACGGTTCAAACCGATATGGCTCAATAGCTTCAGTTTCTTCTTCAATTTCGTTTTCGCTACCTGCCTCAACACTACAACCATCCGTTTCAATACATGCGTAATCTGTTGAATCGCTTAAGCCGCTGAAATCCGAGTCTGAATCCGAGCTAATGTCGCTATAGCTTGCTGTTCTATTCGCCATGTTTGTTTGAGTTGGCTTCACTATGTGACGTCACAGGAAAATGGACGGGTGTTTATAACGATGGTTAAAATCAGGCACTTTGAAGCTTTTTTTAGGGATATTGCGTGATGGGTAAAATTTTGAAAAAAACTTCAAAAAACAAAATAAGCCACTGGGAACTGATTTTTAATGGTTTTAACCCTTCTGAAATTGTGATAATGTTCCCCTTTAAACTTAATGTTTAATTAGTGGAGCCCTCAGATGTAAAGACATTGGTGCATCTAATGGTTTCTTCTCTAAATGCTTGTGAGTGTCAAATGAAGTGAGGTCAGTAACGTCTTGCTGATGATAAATGCTTTCAATCTTTAAAAACAATATTTTTATTAAGAGTGTAAAAATCCATACCATCCCATTTGAAATATCTTTTTTAATGGTCGCTTTTATATTTATACCTTTCTGCACCGATTCAGGCAAGTAAACAGTAGCCTAATGGGACTCTAGACCAGGGCTAGCCAACCCGTGGCTCGCGAGCCTCATGCGGCTCTTTGGCTGGTTTCTTGCGGCTCTTAACTCTATTAGAAAAAATTAAAATTAAAAAAAAAAATTACAAATTTAAAAATACAAACCCCGTTTCCATATGAGTTGGGAAATTGTGTAAATATAAACGGAATACAATGATTTGCAAATCCTTTTCAACCCATATTCAATTGAATGCACTACAAAGACAACATATTTGATGTTCAAACTCATAAACTTTATTTTTTTTGCAAATAAAGATTAACTTAGAATTTCATGGCTGCAACACGTGCCAAAGTAGTTGGGAAAGGGCATGTTCACCACTGTGTTACATGGCCTTTCCTTTTAACAACACTCAGTAAACGTTTGGGAGCTGAGGAGACACATTTTTTTAAGCTTCTCAGGTGGAATTCTTTCCCATTCTTGCTTGATGTACAGCTTAAGTTGTTCAACAGTCCGGGGGTCTCCGTTGTGCTATTTTAGGCTTCATAATGCACCACACATTTTTAATGGGAGACAGGTCTGGACTACAGGCAGGCCAGTCTAGTACCTGCACTCTTTTACTATGAAGCCACGTTGATGTAACACGTGGCTTGGCATTGTCTTGCTGAAATAAGCAGGGGCGTCCATGGTAACGTTGCTTGGATGGCAACATATGTTGCTCCAAAACCTGTATGTACCTTTCAGCATTAATGGCGCCTTCACAGATGTGTAAGTTACCCATGTCTTGGGCACTAATACACCCCCATACCATCACAGATGCTGGCTTTTCAACTTTGCGCCTATAACAATCCGGATGGTTCTTTTCCTCTTTGGTCCGGAGGACACGACGTCCACAGTTTCCAAAAACAATTTGAAATGTGGACTCGTCAGACCGCAGAACACTTTTCCACTTTGTATCAGTCCATCTTAGATGAGCTCAGGCCCAGGGAAGCCGAGGGCGTTTCTGGGTGTTGTTGATAAACGCTTTTCGCCTTGCATAGGAGAGTTTTAACTTGCACTTACAGATGTAGCAACCAACTGTAATTACTGACAGTGGGTTTCTGAAATGTTCCTGAGCCCATGTGGTGATATCCTTTACAGATGTCGCTTGTTGATGAAGTACAGCCTGAGGGATCGAAGGTCACAGGCTTAGCTGCTTACGTGTAGTGATTTCTCCAGATTATCTGAACCCTTTGATGATATTACGGACCGTAGATGGTGAAATCCCTAAATTCCTTGCAATAGCTGGTTGAGAAAGGTTTTTCTTAAACTGTTCAACAATTTGCTCACGCATTTGTTGACAAAGTGGTGACCCTCGCGCCATCCTTGTTTGTGAATGACTGAGCATTTCATGGAGTCTACTTTTATACTCAATCATGGCACCCACCTGTTCCCAATTTGCCTGTTCACCTGTGGGATGTTCCAAATAAGTGTTTGATGAGCATTCCTCAACTTTATCAGTATTTATTGACACCTTTCCCAACTTCTTTGTCACGTGTTGCTGGCATCAAATTCTAAAGTTAATGATTATTTGCAAAAAAAAAAAAGTTTATCAGTGTTGTCTTTGTAGCATATTCAACTGAATATGGGTTGAAAATGATTTGCAAATCATTGTATTCCGTTTATATTTACATCTAACACAATTTCCCAACTCGTATGGAAACGGGGTTTGTATATACATAACATTTTTTTTAAAATCTATTAGTGCCCACGAGGTGTAGATGCGACAAACTTTTTGATGTCGGAGGCCCACGTTGCTGTGTTACTGTACTGTAGTATATCTACTGTCCCTGGCGTTTGCCGGGACGAAAAACACTACATTTCCCAAAATGCAGCGCGACCGAGACACACGGCCGCTTCATTGACTTCCGCTCAGCACAAAGAGGGCGTTTTCTCAAAATCCAGCTTGTAAAACACCGTGGCGTTCAACACGCGGCCTCTTCTAGCGGCCGTGATCGTGTTCATCACGAAAAAAAAAGGAAATACTTGGATTACAATACTCGGATTACTTTTTTTGCTCGGCTTAAGCCGGTTAGAGTTGCACATAAGAAGAAGAAGAAGAAGAAGCCGAAGCCGGTTTGAGTGAGGTCAAAGGTGCATGTGCGTGAGATCACAGTAGTAAACCATTTGTGACAAGTTCACTCTCAAAACGGCAGGGAAAAAAAGCACAACAAAAGGAAAATAAGAAGAACACAGGGAATTTTAACAGAGTGGGAGAGTTTATATTTTTTTTGTTGAACGTAATGGCAAGCCATTCTGCCTTATACGTCAGGCGTCATTAGCGCATTTCAAAGCTTCAAATCTTCAGCGTCACTTTAGCTTACTCTATGCCAGAGATGTCCAAAGTGCGGCCCGGGGGCCATTTGCGGCCCGCAGCTAATCGTTTACCGGCCCCCCACACATTCTGCAAAAATTGCAAAATTGATAGTATTGCAAAAATAAAAAAAAACATTTTAAAAAAGTGGAATGAGGTGAAATCTAACTACAAAAAGTTGCAATGTTGACACAAAAGCTGCCATGCTTGCCATTGCTCAAAAAAAAAAAAAAAAAAAAAAAAAAAATCTATGTTACAATGAATTATTACTTAAAAACATTTACTTTAAATGTTTTATGTGGAAAAAATATTGCATATATTGTGTGGAGACCAAGCAGAAGAACGAGACCGTAGTCGAAGAGCGCAGGGGAGACACTTCTCCAGGGCCGATGTATTCTC
This sequence comes from Nerophis lumbriciformis, assembly GCF_033978685.3. Classification (NCBI taxonomy): domain Eukaryota; kingdom Metazoa; phylum Chordata; class Actinopteri; order Syngnathiformes; family Syngnathidae; genus Nerophis; species Nerophis lumbriciformis. The sequence continues at coordinate 5,896,589 of NC_084554.2, read as the reverse complement.
GGGGCAACACCCTTCACCTTACCCGGCAGTGGGTCTCCACAGCGGACGACTTTAGGGTGAATGATGAGTCCAGCGATTAGTTGCAACTTTTGCTTTACTGATTGCTTGCACACAGCCAATCCAACACAAAACCAACTAGTCCCTCCCCGCACTCAGCTACCGCTCCCTCTTTTCTCACGCCCACACACTCACTGACGTCACTCACCTCACATGCTCACCTATTAAAGGGCCACACACACACATACTCTACTCTCATAACACACAGTACAGTTAGTAGAACAACTGTGTTTTCATTACTGTGTATTTGATAGGTGCCATTGCCCCGGAATTGTATTGCATTGTACTTTCAAGTACAACAATGAGTAGATGAGTGTTATGTGTGAGTATGTGTGTAAATAAATGAACACTGAAATTCAAGTATTTCTTTTATTTATATACATAATAAAATAAATACATATATATATATAGCTAGAATTCACTGAAATTCAAGTATTTCATACATATATATATGTATATATATATATATATATATGAAATACTCAAGTTGGTGAATTCTAGCTGTAAATATGCTCCTCTCCTCTTAACCACGCCCCCAACCACGCCCCCCACCCCACCACCGACCATGCCACCCACCCCCCACCTCCCGAAATCGGAGGTCTCAAGGTTGGCAAGTATGTGTGTGTGAGACAGTGCACACAATGTTAATTGTTGAAAATAAGTGGCCTGTGGTCTTAGTACTGTAGGAGTCATGTTGGTGTGTGACATTTACAATAAATCTGGCTGAGCAGAGGTTTGTGTGTGTGTGTGTGTGTGTGTGTGTGTGTGTGTGTGTGTGTGTGTGTGTGTGTGTGTGTGTGTGTGTGTGCGCGCGTGAGGAAGGGATGGGGTGATGTTCATGTGTGCTCATGTGTAGGATGTGGCTCTTTGCAGTAACATAGTAAAAAAAACTGGCTCTTAGTCTCTGACTGGTTGGCCAACCCTGCTCTACATCATCAATTAAGCGGGGGTGTATATTGTAGCGTCCCGGAGGAGTTAGTGCTGCAAGGGGTTCTGGGTATTTGTTCTGTTGTGTTTATGTTGTGTTACGGTGCGAATGTTCTCCCGAAAGTTTGTCATTCTTGTTTGGTGTGGGTTCACAGTGTGGCGCATATTTGTAACAGTGTTAAAGTTGTTTGTACGGCCACCCTCAGTGTGACCTCCATGTTGACCAAGTATGAATTGCATTCACTTAAGTGTGTGTAAAAGCCGCAAATATTGTGTGACTTGGCCGGCACGCTGTTTGTTTGGAGGAACAGCGGACGTGAAGACAGGATGTAGAGGACGCTAAAGGCAGTGCCTTTAAGGCACGCCCCCAATATTGTTGTCCGGGTGGAAATCGGGAGAAATTCGGGAGAATGGTTGTCCCGGGAGATTTACGGGAGGGGCACTGAAATTCGGGAGTCTCCCGGGAAAACCGGGAAGGTTGGCAAGTATGGGTTAGGGTCAGGGTTAGAGGGTTAGGGTTATAATAAGGCCATGCCGAACAAGGCATTAATAAGTACTTAATAATGACTAGTTAAGGGCCAATATGTTACTAATTTGCATGTTAATAAGCAACTAATTAATGGTGAATATGTTCCCCATACTAAAGTGTTACCATGTTTTTTGTACTGGTGCATAAAATGAAGCGTGCATGAACATCACCTTGTTCAAAGAACAAAACCAACACAGTGCATAAACTCACAACAAATTACACACCTGCAAATCAGTCAGCTGTTGCCGTATCCGTAATACGCCGATAGGGAGAAGTTTGTATTTACACGATGAGTCGGGTGTGTCTTGACCTCCGCCGAACCCCTGAGGCCGACTCACCGAACCCCTAGGGTTCCATGGAACCCAGGTTAAGAACCACTGGTTTAGTGATTGACAATAAGATAACAAGAAATGTGTTTTTTAAATATATGGCCACTCCTCCACCTTTTCCAGGACGATGGCATGGGAAGACATTATATGCATTAATAGCAACGTCCTTGTCAGAGACTGCTTTACTTAGCCACCTTAAGATAAGATAAGGAAGTCTGCATTTTCTTGCTGGAATCCAGATTTTGACTAAGTCTAATTTTGGCAGGAGACTCCTATTATTGAAATGGAGGCCTGACCCGGCTCTAAATTCATCAGCAGTACTGATGTTATTGAAGCTGGGTCCTGGATTTGGTTGCACATTGCCTGATAGCAGAAGTAAAAGCAATATCAAGATTTTCTGTTTCATTTTGTGAGATAACCCAATGAAAACATTCTTTGGCGGAATTTGCGGCCCGCAGCTAATCTTTTAACGGCCCACGACATATTCTACAAATAATATATTAAAAAAACTAAATAGTGGAAAAAAAGAGGTGAAAACAGGTGAAATGTAACAAAGAAAAGTTGCATTGTTGATTCTAATAAAGCTGCCATGCAGGTTGTTTTCTCTTTAAAGCTGTCATTGCTCAAAAATAATAATGAATCAAACTCAATGTTATTATCAATTATTTAAACTATTCAAGGCTCCAATTATACGTCACTTAAAACATTTGACTTCAAAATATTTTTCCGGGAAAATATTGTGTTTGCCTTAAAAACAAAAGGTTTTTGACTAAAATGGCAAAAACAAATAAAAATGAAGACACTGTCACGTACTCGCATGGCTGCTCTAGTTGTGACCCCAAGATGCAGGAGACAGGAGGACGACGTGCAGGTGAGAGTCTTTTAATTCCCACAGGGAGCACAAGGAGGTGCAGCAGGGAAGTGCACAGAAGCATAAGCAGCATACAGCAAACCAGAGTAACCTTTAACAAAACAATCCTTGAGCCCTGACTGGAGGGCGAGGCAGGCATAAATAGAAGACAGCTGGTTAGTTCAAGTTAAAGTAGCAATGATTGTCACACACACACTAGGTGTGGTGAGATTATCCTCTGCATTTGACCCATCACCCTCACCCCATGACCAGGTGTGGCCAGGCTGCCAATCAGCGACAGGTGAGGAGGGAAAAGCGCTCAGGGAGACGAACAGGAAGTGGGACCAAAATAAGAGCGCTGACTCGGAGATAAACACAAACGCAAACAGACCATGTGACACCTGACGTGACAGGTCGTCACAGAAACGAGGGATGGATCTGAAGTTTATCGAGAGACTTAAGTGTTGAAAGTAAAAAAATAAATACATTTTTAAGACATTTTTTAATTGTCATTGCTCAAAAATAATGAATTAAAATCAATGATGTTATGAATTATTGACCTATTTAAGATTGCAATTACGTTTAGTAAAAATTATTATTTAGTGGTTTTGCCATAACAAAACAGGGTTTTGACAAAAAGGGCATAAAATATTAAAAAAAGAATATGATATGGACAGATAAACCTGAAACTGATCTAGGGATTTAAGTGTTGAATGAAAAAATACAAGATGAATAAAAATGAGCTATTTCTACCATTGTTATGAGCGAGAGCCTTCCTGGTCGCCAAGAAAGCAGTGCGAGGCGAGTGGAGAACAAACGGATTTATTGACAGAGATGTGACACAATGTGATATTGATCAAAAGCAGCGGCCATTCAAAGAAAGAAGAAATCCTCGTCATGATGTCAAGACCATGAAACGTGAGCCCCGAATGATTTTCTAGCCACCAACGTTTGATGTTGAAAGTATTTTAACGGCCAAAGAAGAATAGATGGAATAGCGTGAGGAGCAGTGGGATGAAGAACAAAGCACATCTCCATGACGTCCCTCAGCGATGGAGACATCTCTCTGTGTTCCAGTGCACAAAGCATCCTGGAGGAAGAAGATGACTCAGCACATTCCCAACAGAAGCAAGTTGAACATCATCTTCACACAAGAACATTTGGAGGTGCAGACTTACTCAGCCTTCAGCCGCCACCTTCTCGGAGAGCTCCACGCCGCCGTGGCGAGCTGTGGGACAAACGCAAACGGTGAAGGAAGAACATCCAGAAGGTGCCTCGTCACTCACATCAGATCTTTGAGGTGGGACTTGGAAACATGAAGAAGCAGAGTGCTGCTCTTCTACTTCCTGACTAGGATACCTTCTTGATGAGTCAGCACACTTGAGGTCTCATTTGGCTGATCCTCATCATGAGGACTCATGACAAACGTGAGATATGCCACACTTTGTATCGTGTGTGCTCACAGGAGGGTCTTTTATTGTGAAGGAGTGAGCTCAAGTTGGGATTTTCAGGCTAAACTTGTAACAAAGGTCCACATCAGACCTCCATGTGAGTGACGCTTCACCACGGCTTTGTTTCTTGCGGCTCAAAGAAAAGATGTTTTACTTACGAGCTGGATCGTACTGGGCTGAAATGAAAGTGAAACAAGGTGAAATGGACTTTTTCCTCACGTGTTTCTATGTGAGAGTGTGCGCTCTGTCTCTGTGGATCTTTGAGTGTTTGGCTGGAAGGCAACTAAAACATGCAGCCCGGATGAAAGCATCAACTCACGGCCTGGACCGAGAAGAAGAAGAAGAAGAAGAAGAAGAAGACGGAGGACATTGGTGTCCCTCACCTTGTCTGTTTCTGTGACGCCTGACCATGACGATGATGATGGCCGCCAGGACGGCCGCCACAGCGACGACCGCCGCCGTGGCAGCGAGGGCGACGCTCCAGTTGTCTGTGGAGAGCAAAAAAGCACAAGTGGAGTGACAAAGCATGAAGAGGAAACCTTCATGACTACTTTGCATGCAGACGTCAAGCGTTGTCATGGTGACATGGATCAATAATGGTGACAGGTGGACTTGTGATGGGAAACATCTCCAACTAAATGTGTCTTTCTCACCTTCATGGCTTGCGTTGCTCAGGATGCTTCTTCTCTCCAGCTTGGTGACCAGGTCCTCCTTGACGCCAGACAGCTGGAACACACATTCGTACTTGCCCTCCACCTCGGCCGTCACCTCCACTTTCAGCTCCACCGACATCTGGAAGGTTCCGTCGTGGTTGGGGAGCAGCTCTCCGTGCTCCACGTCCTCGAAGATCTGCTCGCCGTCTTTCCTCCAAAACAGGTCGGCTAAGTCGGGGTAGAAACCTGTCGCCATGCAGGTGACTGGAGAGGATGGCGTCTTCTGGAGGAGGAACACCTCTGGAAGCTCTGCACAGGAAGTGATGTCACGTGTGAACAGAAGACAACGTGGGGAGAAGGTGTGGATGGAGGTAAAGATGGAGAGAAGGTGTGGATGGAGGAAATGGAGAGAAGGTGTGGATTGAGGTAATGATGGAAAGAAGGTGTGGATGGAGGTAAAGATGGAGAGAAGGTGTGGGTGGAGGTAAAGATGGAGAGAAGGTGTGGATGGAGGTTAAGATGGAGAGAAGGTGTGGATGGAGGTAAAAATGGAGAGAAGGTGTGGATGGAGGTAAAGATGGAGGGAAGGTGTCGATGGAGGTAAAGATGGAGAGAAGGTGTGGATCAAGGTAAAGATGGAGAGAAGGTGTGGATGGAGGTAAAGATGGAGAGAAGTTGTGGATGGAGGTAAAGATGGAGAGAAGGAGTGGATGGAGGTAAAGATAGAGAGAAGGTGTGGATGGAGGTAAAGATGAGAGAAGGTGTGGATGGAGGTAAAGATGGAGAAGAGGGGTGGATGGAAGTAAAGATGGAGAAAAGGTGTGGACGGAGGTAAAGATGGAGAGACGATGTGGATGGAGGTAAAAAGGGAGAGAAGGTGTTGATGGAAGTAAAGATGGAGAGAAGATGTGGATGGAGATAAAGATGGAGAGAATGTGTGGATGGAATTAAAGATGGAGAGAAGGTGTGGATGCAGGTAAAGATGGAGAGAAAGTGTGGATGGAGGTAAAGATTGAGAAGAGGGGTGGATGGAGGTAAAGATGAAGAGAAAGTGTGGATGGAGATAAAGATGGAGAGAAGGTGTGGATGGAGGTAAAGATAGAGGGAAGGTGTGAATGGAGGTAAAGATGGAGAGAAAGTGTGGATGGAGGTAAAGATAGAGAGAAGGTGTGGATGGAGGTAAAGATGGAGAGAAGGTGTGAATGGAGGTAAAGATGGAGAGAAGGTGTGGATGGAGGTAAAGATGGAGAGAAGGTGTGGATGGAGGTAAAGATAGAGAGAAGGTGTGGATGGAGGTAAAGATGGAGAGAAGGTGTGAATGGAGGTAAAGATGGAGAGAAGGTGTGGATGGAGGTAAAGATGGAGAGAAGGTGTGGATGGAGGTAAAGATGGAAAGACGGTGTGGATGGAGGTAAAGATGGAGAGAAGGTGTAGATGGAGGTAAAGATGGAGAGAAGATGAGAACGGAGGTTAAGATAGAAAGAAGGTGTGGATGGAGGTAAAGATGAAGAGAAGGTGTGGATGGAGGTAAAGATGGAGAGAAGGTGTGGATGGAGGTAAAGATGGAGAGAAGATGAGAACAGAGGTTAAGATAGAGAGAAAGTGTGGATGGAAGTAAAGATGGAGAGAAGGTGTGGATGGAGGTAAAGATGGAGAGAAGGTGTGGATGGAGGTAAAGATGGAAAGGAGGGGTGGATGGAGGTAAAGATGGAGAGAAAGTGTGAATGGAGGTAAAGATGGAGAGAAGGTGTGGATGGAGGTAAAGATGGAAAGACGGTGTGGATGGAGGTAAAGATGGAGAGAAGGTGTAGATGGAGGTAAAGATGGAGAGAAGATGAGAACGGAGGTTAAGATAGAAAGAAGGTGTGGATGGAGGTAAAGATGAAGAGAAGGTGTGGATGGAGGTAAAGATGGAGAGAAGGTGTGAATGGAGGTAAAGATGGAGAGAAGATGAGAACGGAGGTTAAGATGGAGAGAAGGTGTGGATGGAGGTAAAGATGAGAGAAGGTGTGGATGGAGGTAAAGATGGAGAGAAGGTGTGGATGGAAGTAAAGATGGAGAAAAAATTTGTGGATAGAGGTAAAGATGTAGAGAAGGTGTAGATGGAGGTAAAGATGGAGAGAAGATGAGAACGAAGGTTAAGATAGAAATAAGGTGTGGATGGAGGTAAAGATGAGAGCAGGTGTGGATGGAGGTAAAGATGGGGAGAAGGTGTGGATGGAGGTAAAGATGGAGAGAAGGTGTGAAAGGAGGTAAAGATGGAGAGAAGGTGTGAAAGGAGGTAAAGATGGAGAGAAGATGAGAACGGAGGTTAAGATAGAGAGAAGGTGTGGATGGAGGTAAAGATGGAGAGAAGGTGTGGATGGAGGTAAAGATGGAGAGAAGGTGTGGATGGAGGTAAAGATGGAGAGAAGGTGTGAAAGGAGGTAAAGATGGAGAGAAGGTGTGAAAGGAGGTAAAGATGGAGAGAAGATGAGAACGGAGGTTAAGATGGAGAGAAGGTGTGGATGGAGGTAAAGATGGAGAGAAGGTGTGAATGGAGGTAAAGATGGAGAGAAGGTGTGGATGGAGGTAAAGATGGAGAGAAGGTGTGAATGGAGGTAAAGATGGAGAGAAGGTGTGGATGGAGGTAAAGATGGAAAGACGGTGTGGATGGAGGTAAAGATGGAGAGAAGGTGTAGATGGAGGTAAAGATGGAGAGAAGATGAGAACGGAGGTTAAGATAGAAAGAAGGTGTGGATGGAGGTAAAGATGAAGAGAAGGTGTGGATGGAGGTAAAGATGGAGAGAAGATGAGAACAGAGGTTAAGATAGAGAGAAAGTGTGGATGGAAGTAAAGATGGAGAGAAGGTGTGGATGGAGGTAAAGATGGAGAGAAGGTGTGAATGGAGGTAAAGATGGAGAGAAGATGAGAACGGAGGTTAAGATGGAGAGAAGGTGTGGATGGAGGTAAAGATGAGAGAAGGTGTGGATGGAGGTAAAGATGGAGAGAAGGTGTGGATGGAAGTAAAGATGGAGAAAAAATTTGTGGATAGAGGTAAAGATGTAGAGAAGGTGTGAATGGAGGTAAAGATGGAGAGAAGGTGTGGATGGAGGTAAAGATGGAGAGAAGGTGTGGATGGAGGTAAAGATAGAGAGAAGGTGTGGATGGAGGTAAAGATGGAGAGAAGGTGTGAATGGAGGTAAAGATGGAGAGAAGGTGTGGATGGAGGTAAAGATGGAGAGAAGGTGTGGATGGAGGTAAAGATGGAAAGACAGTGTGGATGGAGGTAAAGATGGAGAGAAGGTGTAGATGGAGGTAAAGATGGAGAGAAGATGAGAACGGAGGTTAAGATAGAAAGAAGGTGTGGATGGAGGTAAAGATGAAGAGAAGGTGTGGATGGAGGTAAAGATGGAGAGAAGGTGTGGATGGAGGTAAAGATGGAGAGAAGATGAGAACAGAGGTTAAGATAGAGAGAAAGTGTGGATGGAAGTAAAGATGGAGAGAAGGTGTGGATGGAGGTAAAGATGGAGAGAAGGTGTGGATGGAGGTAAAGATGGAAAGGAGGGGTGGATGGAGGTAAAGAAGGAGAGAAGGTGTGGATGGAGGTAAAGATGGAAAGAAGTTGTGGATGGAGGTAAAGATAGAGGGAAGGTGTGAATGGAGGTAAAGATGGAGAGAAAGTGTGGATGGAGGTAAAGATGGAGAGAAGGTGTGAATGGAGGTAAAGATGGAGAGAAGGTGTGGATGGAGGTAAAGATGGAGAGAAGGTGTGAATGGAGGTAAAGATGGAGAGAAGGTGTGGATGGAGGTAAAGATGGAAAGACGGTGTGGATGGAGGTAAAGATGGAGAGAAGGTGTAGATGGAGGTAAAGATGGAGAGAAGATGAGAACGGAGGTTAAGATAGAAAGAAGGTGTGGATGGAGGTAAAGATGAAGAGAAGGTGTGGATGGAGGTAAAGATGGAGAGAAGATGAGAACAGAGGTTAAGATAGAGAGAAAGTGTGGATGGAAGTAAAGATGGAGAGAAGGTGTGGATGGAGGTAAAGATGGAGAGAAGGTGTGAATGGAGGTAAAGATGGAGAGAAGATGAGAACGGAGGTTAAGATGGAGAGAAGGTGTGGATGGAGGTAAAGATGAGAGAAGGTGTGGATGGAGGTAAAGATGGAGAGAAGGTGTGGATGGAAGTAAAGATGGAGAAAAATTTGTGGATAGAGGTAAAGATGTAGAGAAGGTGTAGATGGAGGTAAAGATGGAGAGAAGATGAGAACGAAGGTTAAGATAGAAATAAGGTGTGGATGGAGGTAAAGATGA
>NC_084554.2:5790000-5882500 GCF_033978685.3 Nerophis lumbriciformis | reverse complement strand
GCAGTCAACTAACAAGAAGTCTTCTACTGGACTCACTAGAGAGCGCCCCTTGTGGCCACGTCAGGTAAATGCTTGTGTGGCTTTTCTGGGAAATCACGTGACTTGACAAACAAAAGGTGTGTCAAGTTTGCCGCCAAACTTGGAAAGAAAAGAAAGAAAGAGGAATGAAGGTGAGATTTAGAGTTGAAAGTAATGACATCCAATCAGTGATGGTATTGTAGTCCTCTCAAGAAAGCATCAATACAAATAATGATTGATAGACATAAATTCGCTACTTCTTTTTATTTCCTCCATTATGTCTCCCAAGCGTGAGGCGTCCCTGGTGGAGTAATGGGACACGCTTCGGCCTCGCATGGGTTGGATTCCCGGCCAGGGTTGCATCAGGAAGTTTCATCCTGAGTAAAAAGTCAGCAGAAAGCATTCATGCCATTGACTGGCTGTGGCCAAAGTGCTGAACGTGGGGGAAAAGTGTGAGGCAGACGCTTCTGCTGGCACAATATCAAAGAAAGTGAAAGTGAAATTAGACACGGTGAAGCCAAACATTGACTGCATGCTTGTTTCTAAACGCAGCGACCGTCACGAAAGATAAAGATGGTTTCTTGTGACAAATAAATCATTTTTATTATGTTTTGACTTTTATTTTGTCATAGCTGTCAAAAGTGAACACACTTATCCACATAGGTGAGTAGTAACCAGTTACATTTACTTAGATAAGAAACACAACTTTTACTTTGCTATATAACATTGTTACATTTATTGATATCATAGTTATTTATCATCTATTTAATATTGCTTGTCAAGGCCCTTGCTGGGAATTGTGGTCCCTCTGAAAGAGTATCTTTGTGGGCCCCTCTACCCCATTCATTGCCACCTTCAATCTTTGTCTTTTTTACTCTTCTTGACAGTGCCTGGCGTCATGCATACAATTTGTTTCATTTTCTTTCATGATGAACCACTTAACAAGTCAGAGTATTATTATGTAAATGCTGTATTATTATTCAATGACACATTTTACAAGAGCACATGAAACACATCATGATAAGGTAACTAAGGTCATGATTCAGTAATTATTAAGAACAATGTTTCTTACTGAGTAGAAGTTGAATGTGTCACAATACAATTGTGTGTAACACACATGCACAGTCACATCCTTGCTCTACAATCAACTGGCGACTGTTTTTTGTAATGAACTAGTGACTTGTCCAGAGTGTAGCACAGCCAGGTGACAGCTAACGTAGGCTCCAGAGCAGTGGTTCTTAACCTTGTTGGAGGTACTGAACCCCACCAGTTTCATAAGCGCATTCACCGAACCCTTCTTTAGTGAAAAAAATTAAATAAATAATTCTTAATTTAATCTTAATATATAACTATTAATCATGAAATGATGTAATTATATTAAAGAAATACTAATAAAGATATATTTTACAAACAGAAAGTTACAGGAATGTACACATGATGTTTACATCTCATTGTGCAACATGTGAATGTTTTAGTGGGAACTAAATGCGATATCGGAAAGGGGTACAAATTATTTCCAAAGCAGGACCCCCACCCAGACATACAACACTAGTACACAGCTCATGAACAACAATACGTTGTGTTACTGTCATTGTAAGTGGGCCAAAACACTTATTTTAGAAAATAATCCCATGGAAATGACTGCTGTCATTTGATTATAATAATAAAACATTGAACTTGGTATTTAGTCAGGTTTGGGACAGGTGTGCTGCTGGTGTGGCATCAGTGTGCACATCTAAGTTAAAGTACCAATGATTGTCACACACTAGGTGTGGTGAAATGTGTCCTATGCATTTGACCCATCAAATGTTTGTTCAGCCCCTGGGAGGTGAGGGGAGCAGTGAGCAGCAGCGGTGCCGCGCTCGGGAATCATTTTTGGTGATTTAACCCCCAATTCCAACCCTTGATGCTGAGTGCCAAACAGGGAGGTAATGGCTCCCATTTTTATAGTCTTTGGTATGACTCGGCCGGGGTTTGAACTCACAACCTACCCATCTCAGGGCGGACACTCTAACCACTAGGCCACTGAGTAGGTCCACGCATATGGAAAATTAGAGGGAACATTGTTTTGGGGGTATCTATAATATGCCGATAGGGAGAAGTTTTTACAAACCCCGTTTCCATATGAGTTGGGAAATTGTGTTAGATGTAAATATAAACGGAATACAATGATTTGCAAATCATTTTCAACCCATATTTAATTGAATATGCTACAAAGACAACATATTTGATGTTCAAACTCATAAACTTTATTTATTTTTTTTGCAAATAATCATTAACTTGGAATTTCATGGCTGCAACACGTGACAAAGTAGTTGGGAAAGGGCATGTTCACCACTGTGTTACATGGCCTTTCCTTTTAACAACACTCAGTAAACGTTTGGGAACTGAGGAGACACATTTTTGAGCTTCTCAGGTGGAATTCTTTCCCATTCTTGCTTGATGTACAGCTTAAGTTGTTCAACAGTCCGGGGGTCTCCGTTGGGGTATTTTAAGCTTCATAATGCACCACACATTTTCAATGGGAGACAGGTCTGGACTACAGGCAAGCCAGTCTAGTACCCGCACTCTTTTACTATGAAGCCACGCTGTTGTCACACGTGGCTTGGCATTGTCTTGCTGAAATAAGCAGGGGCGTCCATGATAACGTTGCTTGGATGACAGCATATGTTGCTCCAAAACCTGTATGTACCTTTCAGCATTTATGGTGCCTTCACAGATGTGTAAGTTACCCATGTCTTGGGCACTAATACACCCCCATACCATCACAGATGCTGGCTTTTACACTTTGACCCTAGAACAATCCGGATGGTTCTTTTCCTTTTTGTTCCGGAGGCCGCGACGTCCACAGTTTCCAAAAACAATTTGAAATGTGGACTCGTCAGACCACAGAACACTTTTCCACTTTGCATCAGTCCATCTTAGATGAGCTCGGGCCCAGCGAAGCCGGCGGCGTTTCCGGGTGTTGTTGATAAATGGCTTTTGCTTTGCATAGTAGAGTTTTAACTTGCACTTACAGATTTAGCGACCAACTGTAGTTACTGACAGTGGTTTTCTGAAGTGTTCCTGAGCCCATGTGGTGATATCCTTTACACACTGATGTGGCTTTTTGATGCAGTACCACCTGAGGGATCAAAGGTCACAGGGATTCAATGTTGGTTTTCAGCCTTGCTGCTTACGTGCAGTGATTTCCCCAGAATATCTGAACCCTTTGATGATATTACGGAGCGTAGATGGTGAAATCCCTAAATTCCTTGCAATAGCTGGTTGAGAAATGTTGTTCTTAAACAATTTGCTCACACATTTGTTCACAAAGTGGTGACCCTCGCCCCGTCCTTGTTTGTGAACGACTGAGTTTCTAATGGAAGCTGCTTTTATACCCAATCATGGCACCCACCTGTTCCCAATTAGCCTGTTCACCTGTGGGATATTCCAAAAGAGTCTTTGATGCGCATTCCTCAACTTTCTCACTCTTTTTTGCCACATGTGCCAGCTTTTTTTAAACATGCTGCAGGCATCAAATTCCAAATGAGCTAATATTTGCAAAAAATTACGTTTTCCAGTTTGAACATTTAGTATCTTGTCTTTGCAGTCTATTCATTTGAATATAAGTTGAAAAGGATTTGTTGTATTCTCTTTTTATTTACCATTTACACAACGAGACAACTTCACTGCTTTTGGGGTTTGTATATTGAAAAAAAGAACATTAAAAAATAATAAAGTCCACAAAATGTATCAATCAATTTTTTTTAAATTAGCCCCTTAAGTCGTTGAGCAGCTATAAAATGATGTTGCTGAAAAGAGGATATGTATCAAATGTGTGTGTGTGGAGCACAAGCACTGATCCTGCAGCCGTGTGCGGAAGTGTCAGTGTGCACACTTACTAAATAAAAGCTAAATAGTGCTGGCACCACAGCGATGAGTGTTGATAAATCATATTGGGCGTGATAAATCATTATATTAGCATTTTCTCCCAGTATCGTGGCTGTTTTAATGATCAGCATATATTCTACATATTATTTTGCATATTCTGCTCACTTAAGAGACGCCATCCACTTTGCACAGGTTTAGTAGATCAGCTCTGCGTGTGCCATCAGGTTTGCACCTGTTTTAGTACACGCAAACCTTTAACAAATCAGGCCCTGTGAGTCCAACTCCATCCTGGAGAAGAGGATTGTACTTTGTCACACCTGTGCAACTTGGGTGTGCCACCTGAAGACTAAGCTCCTGCTGGTAGCTCTTAACCACAATAAGGTGACAATCTCAAATATGAAAGTGAAATCAATTCAATAAAGTATCCTTGATCCACATTTTTCAACCCATTTATCTTAACTTGATGGCCCAATTCTTCAACTGAATGTTCACCTTTAGTAGGACTTCACACACAATAGTCAATATTTACAAAAGTGACAAGTACAGTCCACTTATGAAGAAAACAAAAACATTCTTCTCAAACTAGTTCATCAACAAGTCAGCTGCATCATGCCTCAAAGTTTCCGCATTCTCCACTTATTCACACACAGAGAAACTTAACAGCACTGCCTACACTCTAGACATAGTCATCTTTTTTTTTTTCAGCTTGTCTTTTACTCTACCAACTAACATGGAGTCATCAGTTCCCCTCTTCTTTGACATTATTTTCATTTCATTGTGTTGTCTGACCAGTAAACACTTGCAGCGTGAGGAAGTCCACATTGACACAAATAATGATAGCCTGCATCTTACTTTTCATCAACAGCAATAACAACTGATAGCCCTTTTCATCTGTTTTAATTATGAGACTCAATTGTGTCAAAGTCATGATTTTTTTATTTCATGCTTGAAATAAGAAATGATTACTTTAAAAAAGTAGTTTTATACTTGTGAGTGTTGATGACACAGCTTTGCAACACTTGATATTCTAGTTTCAAGCAAGTTTTACTCAATATAGGTCATCAAATCTCAGCAACAAGCTGTAATATCTTACTGAGATCATTTAGGACCAAAACACTTAAAACAAGTAAAACACATAAAATCTGCTTAGTGAGAAGAATGATCTTATCAGACAGAAAATAAGCAAATATCACCCTTATTTGAGATATTTCATCTTACTTAGATGTCAGTTTTTGCAGTGCACCCCCTGGTGGCGCTATTGCTGAAAAGTGGCAGCAGTCAACTGACAAGAAGTCTTCTACAAGCGCCCCTTGTGGCCACGTCAGGTAAATGCCTGCGTGGCTTTTCTGGGAAATCACCTGACCTGACAAGCACAACAGGTGTGACAAGTTTGCAGCCAAACTTCTTCATCGGCTGTTTTTCTACTGCTCACCAACTTATTCATTGAATCAAAGAATGGAATAGAATAGAATGGACTTTATTGTCATTATATTTGCATATAACGAGATGAAGGACTCCAACTTAAGGTGCGGTAGTGGGAACAAATAGGGGATAGTGTTTCAGGGCTGTGAAGTCATCAGAAAGCACTTCTCACTAACTCTTACAACTTTAACACAATTTGGTCAGGTCCTGCTGCTTTACTTGTGTCCAGGCTCTTTCAACTTGACTTTTAACAGGGGCCAGGAAACGCCAGCATATAACCCCAATTCTTCAGAGTTTGCACTGGCTCCCTGTTCATCTTAGAATTGAATGTAAATCCTTGCTGTTTGTTTTTAAAGCATTACATCAGGGGTGTCCAAAGTGCGGCCCGGGGGCCATTTGCGGCCCGCAGGTCATTTTTTAACGGCCCCACGGCACATTTTAAAAATACGGTTGAAAAAAAATGAAAAACATAAAAAGTGGTATAAAAGAGCAAACAGGTGAAATGTAACAAGAACATGTTGCAATGTTTACTCTAATAACACAAAGCTGTTATGCAGGCTGTTTCTTTCTTAAAAAATAATAGTGAATCAAAATCAATGTCATTATGAATTATTGACCTATTCAAGGCTCCAATTACATCACATTAAATATTCCACTTTGAGATATTTTTTGGGGCAAATGTTGCATATTTTGTGTTTGCCATATAAAAAACTGAGCTGTTTTTTTTTTAAAAGAAGGGCCTAAAACGAACAAACAAAAAACATAAACAACAATAAAACGTATAATTGACGGATAGATCTGAAGTTGATCTCGAGACTATTGTGTTAAATGTAAACAGTAAAAAAAATGTATAATTTATTTTGTAACACTTTAATGAGTAGGACCCTTTTGGATCCCCAATCATTTTAGTGTGATTTGTTTTTAAGTGTCATTGCTCAAAAAATAATAATGAATTAAAATCAATGGTGTTATTGACCTTTTTAAGGCTCCAATTATTATATAATCTCAAATATTCCACTTAAAAATTTTATTGGGTGAAAATATTGCATATTTGGTGTTTTTTCCATTAAAAAAACATGGTTTTCTTTGACAAAAAGAGCATACAACTTAAATCTTTAAAAACTTTATATTGACAGATAGACCTAATGTTGATCTAGAGATTTAAAACTTGAATAATAATACAAATAATAATACTGAATAATGACACATTTTTAATATTTTTTTTGAGAAAAACCCTTTGGGGTCCCCGGGGATCAAGCCCGAGTGGAGGCCTAAATGTATATTTTTTATACATATATTGTATTGGTTTTTAAAATAAATGGCCCCCGCTTGCTTTGGTTTTTCAGTGTGCGGCCCTCAGTGGAAAAAGTTTGGACACCCCTGCTTTACATGGACTGGCACCTCAGTATATCTCGGACCTCATCCAAATTTACACTCCTGCGCGCGCTCTGAGGTCCGAGAGCCAGCTCCAGCTCGTGGTGCCCAAGACCAGACTTAAAACCAGGGGAGACAGGGCAAAATAATTGGCATAAAACACGTCCTAGAAAGTCGGAGAAAGTTATACATGTAAACAAACTACGGTGAGTTCAAGGACCACCAAAATTAGTAGGACAAAACGGCGCTCACCAAATACTCGAATCAGTGAAGCATGTTTAATATAAACAGTGTGCTTTATAACAATTAGGGAGGTTTGTGTAATGATTGTCCTCCAATACACGATTTGTTTGTGTACATTGAAATGATTCTGATCCTCATCTAATGACAGCTACAAGCAATTGTTTTGTTGCTGAAAATAAAAAGAGTGTTAAAAAAAGAGCCATAAATCCAAAGTCCAGAAGGCAGTTGCAGAAAGAAACACAACAGGAAGTAAAAGAGGGCCTACAGTGACCCCTGCTGGAATTATTAAGATAGTGGCAACAAATCCTGGAAATAAACTAACACCATAACCATAGCTAACGTTGCTAGCTAGAAAACATGGACATAAAACAAAATGAAAGTACATTTATACGAGGTGACGCTTGAGTGCGACGGCGTGCAGGACGATGAGGACAGTGGTAGATGCGATGCTCAGCTTTTCCGCAATATAGACAAAGCAGAAGACGAAGGCGACGATCTCTCTCTGCTTGAGAGAGACGATTCCCTCCAAGCTGCATGGGTTCCTCCTCCCGTGATATCGGCAAGGCATCGACAACGGGTATCGGTGCGGACGTTGTTTGACGAGCTCCATGGCCACGCCCACTATACGTCGAGGTGCGAAGTCCTTGCCGTCGGAATCTCTCTCTCTCCCAGTCAATGAGGCGATTCTCAATCTCCACCGCCAATGCGACGAGCTACTGCAATTTAATGTTGGCCCCCGGGTCTTGGCTTTGACAGCCGTGCTCTACATCAGTGGTCCCCAACCACCGGGCCGTGGATCGATTGGTACCAGCCCGCACAAGAAATTTAAAAAAGAAAATAAAAAAATGTTTTAATTTTTATTTTTATTAAATCAACATAAAAACACAAGATACACTTACAATTAGTGCACCAACCCAAAAAAACCTTCCTCATTCACACAAAGGGGTTGTTTCTTTCTGTTATTAATATTGTGGTTCCTACTTTATATATCAATACAGTCTGCAAGGGATACAGTCCGTAAGCACACATGATTGTATTTTTTTATGACAAAAAAAAAAAAGAAAAAAATGAAGGATAATAAATGATACAGAGGGAGGTCTCTAACAGCCTACAATGAAGAGAGCTTGGCCATGGCAGAATTCAAGCTGCAGGGCAAGGAGTTTGAAGTGCATTAATGAACTCATATGGTGAATATCTTGGAGAAAGCACACTGTCAGAAAGTGTTTTAGTCTTATCTTATTCTGACGCAGTTTTGACATGTCAGATTTCCTGTGCTCTTAATTTGGCGATCTAGTCTGAGACGTCATTTCCTGTTTGTAGTGTTTCTGCGTAATATGGGCTCTTGTGTAAACAGCATTGTGTGCGTTCCTGACTAAAATGTAAGTATACGTCGAATATAGCACGGTTATTAATGCTAAAATGCCTATAATGCGTTAGATGTAGCCTTAAACGAGTGTTTGTTTGCAACAATGTTTCTGCATGACGACATAATTCGCCAGCTCAACTTTCGCCCTGTTAATACTTCTTGTTACACAGTAGTTACCCTATCCTACCACTAGAGGGCGACACAGACCACGTTTAAATCACTGTCTAAATCAACAGTGCTTATTCTCCATTCATCTCTTATGGACTGCTTTAATAGTCCATGTACATTTGTTTGTATATTTGTTTTACAACACATTGTAGAGTATATTATATATAATATTATACATATCCTGTTGTATTATTGCATATTATATTGCCTAAATGTACCCTAATCATTATTTGTATGTGTTCCCTTTAGACCACACACACACCCCACACACACCTATACTACAATTGTTCAACTTCATCATTAAAGAGTGCCTGAAAGCCTCTCTGTGCCCTACTCTCTGACCGGAGTCCTTGTCCTAAGAAGATATCAGACCAGCATTCTGCATCCAGAGTAACCTACTCTATCACACACACCATCACTTGAAGTAAATAGTAGTACTTCAGTTTGAGCACATCATTAAATAGTTAGTTTGACATTTGCATGTAGACTGGAGTAGTTCAGGCAATACATGGGCAATAAGATGGGATGTTGCTATGTGACAGGAAGGAGGAATATAAAACCGCTTCGGCTTCTCCAAGTTAGGAGTGACACATTTTGTTGGACTTGACCTCCTCCAGGAACTGCAGTTCTGTATGACCACGCTCGCTTGTAATAAAGCAACTTTTTGTTCAGTCAAGCGTCTGACGTCATTTTTGATCCAGCCGCACTGCCGTGTTCGGACCAGGATGACAAGACCAGAAATACACGTCAAGTTCAAATTGTTTAGTGCAGTGGTTCTTAACCTTGTTGGAGGTACCGAACCCCACCACTTTCATACGCGCATTCACCCAACCCTTCTTTAGTGAAAAATAAAACGTTCTTTTTTTTTTTTTCAAATCCAAGACAAAGTTATATGTTTTTGGTAACACTTTAGTATGGGGAACATATTCTAAGTAACACAAATTTAATTTAGAGTTTTTTGGACACTAGGGGAACATATTCTAAGTAATAAAAACTTAATTTAGAGTTATTTGGTTAGGGTTAGGGCGAGTGGGGGGGTGAGGTGGGCGCGGTTGGGGGGCGGGGTTTGGTGGTAGCGGGGGTGTATATTGTAGCGTCCCGGAGGAGTTAGTGCTGCAAGGGGTTCTGGGTATTTGTTCTGTTGTGTTTATGTTGGGTTACGGTGCGGATGTTCTCCCAAAAGTTTGTCTTTCTTGTTTGGTGTGGGTTCACAGTGTGGCGCATATTTGTAACAGTGTTAAAGTTGTTAATACGGCCACCCTCAGTGTAACCTCCATGGCTGTTGACCAAGTATGCCTGGCATTCAAGGTGTTAATAAGTACTTAATAATGACTAGTTAAGAGCCAATATGTTCCTTTTTTCTTTTTTTTTTAAATGTATTAATCAATCAACAAAACAATACACAACAACACCACAACAATGCAATCCAATTCCAAAACCAAACCCGTCCCAGCAATATTAAGAACAACAATAAACAGAGCACTTGAGGATACACAATTCCAAATGTAGTGAAACAAAAATGAACATTATCGACAACAGCATCAATATTAGTAACAATTTCAAAATAGCAGTGATTAAAAAACCCTCATTGATATCATCATTAAAAACATTAATACAAAATAACAAAAAAATGAGAAAAGAACAATAGTGTCACAGTGGCTTACACTTGCATCGCATCCCATAAGCCCGACAACACACCGTGTCCAACATTTTCCACAAAGATACAATAAATCATATTTTTGGTTCATTTATTAGTTGAAACAAATTTAAATAATGGATCCCATATTCCAATATGTGACTCATTATTATCTAAACTAAATGCAGTTTGTTCTACTGATATCATCTCCATAGCTTGTGTGTAGCAGTCAGTGTGAGTTGGACTATCAACATCTATCCATTTTTTTAATATTACCCTTTTTGTTATTATGCATATTGAAAGAAATGCATTTTTACTCTTTGATGACACGTTACTAAATTGATGGAGATCCCCAAGAATACAAGTTTGCAGTGTCATTGGGATGTTTATATTAAGGAATGTGATTGCTTCTTTTGTTGTTTTCAACCATAACTCTTTTATTCTCTGACATTCCCACAATAAATGAACAAGAATTGCCTCGGCTGCCCGACACTTCATACATAACTTGCTATCTACTACACCAATCTTAAACAGCTGAGAAGATGTCAAATACAATCTATTCAATATCTTGAATTGAGTCAGCTTATCTTTAATGCTTCTAAAGGACTTATTGGCATTTTTCCAAATATCATTCCATGATATGTGTCTTTCATCTAAAATGTTTAAGTCCATCATCCATTTCCCAACACATGCATCATTTGCATTTCTAGTGTGGTGTTCATTTATTATTCCATAAAATAGTTTAATTAATTTCTTAATTGTATCTTGATTAAAAATTGCATCTTCCAGTTCATGGCTATTTAAAGACATACTTTCAGAGGATATGCATTTATTTACAGCGTGTTTTAAAGAGATAAAATGTAAACAATGATTTCTGAGTACAATATATTGATCAACTAAATCATTGAACGGTTTAAAATAGTTTTTATTAATAATATGATGAGGTTTAGTAATACCTCTGTCTTTCCATGTTGTCCATTTAACCACATTTTTATTAATGATAACATTAGGATCGTACCAAAGCTGTTGATTGACAGATGTCATTGGGTTGATTCCTAGTATTTTCTGGCACAGTTTTAGAATGTTAAAGGTGGCTTCTATTGGGCTCTGCCTCAACTCATTAGGTATTTTTTTAATATAATATAAACTCCCCACATCAATGTCCAAATTCATTAACATATTTTTTTCTATGTTGCTCCAGTCCTTATCTGCAGAAGAATGAAATAAGTGGCTTGCTTGTTCACAAGCGAAGGAGATATAATAATGTAAGAAGTTTGGTAATTGTAGTCCTCCTTTATCTTGTGTACAAGACAACCTTAAGTATGAACATCTGGCCTTCTTTCCACACCAGATCAAATGTGATATCATTGTATGTATTTTCTTAAACCAACTTTTATTAACTAGGAGAGGCATCATTTTCAGTATATAATTAACTGCTGGCAGTATACTCATTTTTACTATGTTCACCCGACCCCAAAGTGATATTTGGAGACGTTCAATTTTGGATTCTATCTTATTTTTTAAATGTTTAAGATTTAGATCTCTACTTGTATAAAGGTTTGGTGTAATGTGTAGTCCTAGATTTATGATTTCTGCCTCTTTCCATTTAATTTTGGAGTTCTGAACTTGTGATTTCTTGCAGTGTTTATTAAGTGGTAATATTTCACATTTGTCCCAATGGACTTTATACCCTGATAAACAGCCATATTCAGTGATGACATTATTGATATAGTGTAGAGAGGAGTTAACATGTGACAGCTAGAGAATTATGTCGTCACAATACATCCATAGCTTATTACACTGAGAGCCATTTTTTATACCACGAATATTATTTTCACTTCTTATTTTTGCAGCTAAGGGTTCAATAACCAAATTAAATAATAATCCAGATGCAGGACATCCCTGTTTAACTCCTCTTTTTAACAAAAAAGGTTCTGCAATATGATTATTGGTTTTGACTGATGCCATGGGCCTTGTATAAAGCATCTTAATCCATTGTATAACATGATCTCCAAATCCAAATTTACGTAATGTGCAAAACATAAATGAGCAGTTTATGCGGTCGAATGCCTTCTCCGCATCAACAGTACATACTGCTGTGGGATAAGGGAGACTACTAGCATAGTAAATAACATTAAACAATTTCCTTGTATTGTCTGAAGATTGTCGACCTACCATGAAGCTGTCATGTCTGTGTAATCATGTTTTGTTTAGTTTAGTTATTGGACTCTTTAGTTTCTGGCTTTTCACTCCCTTGTCTTGTTTCCATGGTTACCCATTAGTTTCACCTGTTCCACGTCTGGACTAATTGTGCACTCTTGTTTGTCACCATAGCAACCCATTAGTTTCACCTGCCCTCACGACTCACGCACCTGTCTTTAATCATGTCACTATTATTTAAACCCATTGTTGCCAGGAAGTCTCCCTGGCGACATCATACCCCTGACTCTCTGCTTCACACTTTGTTTACCTCTGCGCACTTCATGCCATGTCCAAGTAAGTTGTTTCTATTCATGCCACAGTTAGCGACTTTTGTTCATGTCCTTAGTTTTTTGCCCACGTGCAAGTCTTTTTGTTTCGTTAGTCAAGTTTGTACTTCCGCCTTGAGCGCACCTTTTGTTCCTTTGTTAGTGTAAAATAAATAATGTCTTCACCTTCACGCCATGTCTGGTCCAAATGTTCATTTGCACCACGGGAGAACAAACCACGCCATAGTCCAAGTCGTGACAGAAGCCAGTTTGGTCAGTATGAATTAATTTTCCTATTACATTTGATAATCGTGTGGCTAAGATTTTTGCCAAGATTCAAAAGGATTCTCTGTTCATTCAATACATAGATTTCAGCAGGATCTACCCCAGTCTGCTGACATGCAAGCAGAGTAGTAGATTTTTGTAAAAAGCTTTTATAATTGTAAAGGACAATGTTTTATCAACTGATTGCAATAATGTAAATTTGTTTTAACTATTAAATGAACCAAAAATAAGACTTATTTTATCTTTGTGAAAATATTGGACACAGTGTGTTGTCAAGCTTATGAGATGTGATGCAAGTGTAAGCCACTGTGACACTATTGTTCTTTTTTTTTGTTTTTATAAATGTCTAATGATAATGTCAATGAGGGATTTTTAATCACTGCTATGTTGAAATTGTAACTAATATTGATACTGTTGTTGATTATATTCATTTTTGTTTCACTACTTTTGGTTTGTTCTGTGTCGTGTTTGTGTCTCCTCTCAATTGCTCTGTTTATTGCAGTGTTGCTGGGTCGGGTTTGGTTTTGGAATTGGATTGCATTGTTATGGTATTGCTGTGTATTGTTTTGTTGGATTGATTAATTTAAAAAATAAAAAAATAAAAAAATAATCGATTTTTTTTAAAATGAGAATCGATTCTGAACCGCACAACGTGAGAATCGCGATTCGAATTCGAATCGATTTTTTTCCCACACCCCTAGTAAGCACACATGATTGTATTTTTAAATGATACAGAGGGAGGTCTCTATAACAGTGAATGAAGAGAGCTTGGCCATGGCAGAATTCAAGCTGCAGGGCAAGGAGTTTGAAGTGCCTTAATGAACTCATGTGGTAGATATCTTGGAGAAAGCACATTGTCAGACAGTGTTTTAGTCTTATCTTATTCTGACGCAGTTTTGAGATGTTAGATTTTCTGTGCTCTTAATTTGGCGATCTAGTCTGAGACGTAATTTCCTGTTTGTAGCGTTTCTGCGTAATATGGGCTCTTGTGTAAACAGTATTGTGTGCGTTCCTAACTAAAATGTAAGTATACGTCGAATATAGCACGGTTATTAATGCTAAAATGCCTATAATGTGTTAGATGTAGCCTTAAACGAGTGTTTGTTTGCAACAATGTTTCTGCTTGACGACATAATTCGCCAGCTCAACTTTCGCCCTGTTAATACTTCTTGTTACACAGTAGTTACCCTATCCTACCACTAGAGGGCGACACAGACCACGTTTAAATCACTGTGTAAATCAACAGTGCTTATTCTCCATTCATCTCTTATGGACTGCTTTAATAGTCCATGTACATTTGTTTGTATATTTGTTTTATAACACATTGTAGCGTATATTATATATAATATTATACATATCCTGTTGTATTATTGCATATTATATTGCCTAAATGTATCCTAATCATTATTTGTATGTGTTCCCTTTAGACCACACACACACCCCACACACACCTATACTACAATTGTTCAACTTCATCATTAAAGAGTGCCTGAAAGCCTCTCTGTGCCCTACTCTCTGACCGGAGTCCTTGTCCTAAGAAGATATCAGACCAGCATTCTGCATCCAGAGTAACCTACTCTATCACACACACCATCACTTGAAGTAAATAGTAGTATTTCAGTTTGAGCACATCATTAAATAGTTAGTTTGACATTTGCATGTAGACTGGAGTAGTTCAGGCAATACATGGGCAATAAGATGGGATGTTGCTATGTGACAGGAAGGAGGAATATAAAACCGCTTCGGCTTCTCCAAGTTAGGAGTGCCACATTTGTTGGACTTGACCTCCTCCAGGAACTGCAGTTCTGTATGACCACGCTCGCTTGTAATAAAGCAACTTTTTGTTCAGTCAAGCGTCTCTGACCTCATTTTTGATCCAGCCGCACTGCCGTGTCGCCCTTCTGTCCGGACCAGGATGACAAGACCAGAAATACACGTCAAGTTCAAATTGTTTAGTGCAGTGGTTCTTAACCTTGTTGGAGGTACCGAACCCCACCACTTTCATACGCGCATTCACCCAACCCTTCTTTAGTCAAATTCAAGACAAAGTTATATGTTTTTGGTAACACTTTAGTATGGGGAACATATTCTAAGTAACAAAGATTTAATTTAGAGTTTTTTGGATACTAGGGGAACATATTCTAAGTAATAAAAACTTAATTTAGAGTTATTTGGTTAGGGCGAGTGTGGGGGGGGTTGAGGTGGGCGGGGTTGGTGGGCGGGGTTTGGTGGTAGCGGGGGTGTATATTGTAGCGTCCCGGAGGAGTTAGTAATGCAAGGGGTTCTGGGTATTTGTTCTGTTGTGTTTATGTTGTGTTACGGTGCGGATGTTCTCCCGAAAGTTTGTCATTCTTGTTTGGTGTGGGTTCACAGTGTGGCGCATATTTGTAACAGTGTTAAAGTTGTTTGTATGGCCACTCCTCCACCTTTTCCAGGACGATGGCATGGGAAGACATTATATGCATTAATAGCAACGTCCTTGTCAGAGACTGCTTTACTTAGCCACCTTAAGATAAGATAAGGAAGAGTCTAATTTTGGCAGGAGACTCCTATTATTGAAATGGAGGCCTGACCCGGCTCTAAATTCATCAGCAGTACTGATGTTATTGAAGCTGGGTCCTGGATTTGGTTGCACATTGCCTGATAGCAGAAGTAAAAGCAGTATCAAGATTTTCTGTTTCATTTTGTGAGATAACCCAATAAAAACATTTGGCGGAATTTGCGGCCCGCAGCTAATCTTTAACGGCCCACGACACGTTCTACAAATACTATATAAAACAATCTAAGTAGTGTAATAAAAGAGGTGAAAACAGGTGAAATGTATCAAAGAAAGGTTGCATTGTTGATTGTAATAAAGCTGCCATGCAGGTTGTTTTCTCTTTGAGGCTCTCATTGCTCAAAAATAATAATGAATCAAACTCAATGTTATTATCAATTATTTAAACTATTCAAGGCTCCAATTACACTGTAAAAACTGTTGCCTAGATCTAACTCAATAAAAATAAGGCAACATTTTCCAAGCAATTCTTGTTAGTTTAGTCAACTAATTGGTATTTTGAGTAAGTAGAACTTAATAATATGCATTTCGATTTATGCAAAAAGATTAAGTTGCTTTTACAGAAAAAGCCAAGAAATTGAGTAAAATCAATGTAAAAAAAAAACATCAGCATATTAAACACACAAGACTTAATTAAAATAAGTAACATTTAAATGAAAAAAATTTTTTTGTACTCAATTGTATTAATTTTGACCAACTTACCCTTTCTTTGTTTTGAAAATGGAAACTGCTTAAAATAATTACTTAGAATGATAAAAAAATCAAGACACATCAAATTCCAACCTTTATGAAATCATTACCATATAAAAACAGTGGCAATGAGCTGGACAGTATGAACAGTCAACATCCATATTTAGTGCATAGAATGCATGACCTCAACTTTTTAAAGTGCTGTATAGAACACCTTCACAGTAGTTTTCTTTTTTTTTTAACCGTATACATATTAAAACGTTTTCACAAGCCATATCCAAACCGTGTCAATAAGCTGGACAGTATTAACAGTCAAGAACATCAGTATTTAGTGCATAAAAGAATGCATGACCTCAGCATCTCAAGTTGTACTTAGAACATTCACAGTATAGTTTCTTGCTAAAACAATTTAACATTAAGATTATCTGTACTTCTGTAACAATTCACAAGCAGAACACCTTCACCATAGTGTCTTTCAGTGTGTATATTTTGAAACATTTGAACTTAAACAACTCACAGATCCCTCCTTCTGACCAGCTGGAGCTTCACAGTGGGGCAATTTAGTGTGTATAAAACATAAAACAACTTCATTTACACACCAGAAACGATGACCTGGAGCTTTGTATAAAACCTGAACAGGACAAACCGTTACAACATTCTGAAGAATTCCACTCAATGAACAATGTATAATGATTTTGAACAGACAAGAAAATAGCTGTTCAAAAGTGCAAGCTGACAGTCATGGCTCACTGCCTAAGCTAGAAGCTTGTTTTTGAGAGTCATGAATTTGGGGGTTGGTTTTGGGCGCAGTGTGTCGAGTCCCACAAAAAGTCTTTGAAACACCTCAAATGTTTTGGAAAGTTTGGATGGATACTCAAGATTAAGTGCATACGTCAACCCCAGAGGTAGGCAGCAGACTTTGGCCAGGTTTCCAAGATGAGTAAGGACTGGTACTCCCTCAATGATGATTCCTACTGCATTTGGCTCACGACAGATGTAGATGCTCATATTCTTCATTTCCAGGTCCTCATGAACAGTGGTCTCTGCACTTCCCTTTGAGATACAAAAACAGTAATTAAAAAAAAAAAAACATCTAATTTTATATTTATTATAAGTTGTGTGATTTAATTCAGATAATGATTACTTTTGTGAAGACCATTTTGAAAACTTTTGAATTCTAATTTGAGATCTTGTACATTAAACTTGGTACAATAGATGCATTTCCAGCCACATGTTTTTTATTGGCTTTTCTAATTTGCATATAAAAAAACCCTGAATAGAACCACCAGAAATTAAAACAAACAAACAACAGTAATATGTTATTGATATATATATAGAGTAAATGTTTTAATGCTTGTTTAAGGGGAGTATTTTTTGTTTGCATTGTTTTTTTTAGGGCAAACAGAAACACAAGACAGAAAGGCATCACTCTGTGGTGCTATGCTAATTGGCTATCCTGGGGCTCCTGCCAACTAGCTGCATGCTGGACCTCCACCTGACAACTGCTGGTTCAGTCAGTTCACATAAAAGTAAACCCAATTTAAGCTTGTACATCAGACTGATCCAAACCTGCTTTTAAACAATACTTACACAGTAGTCAGAGATGAGCTCCTGTCCACTCTCTCCCATGTAGTCTCCGTGGCATCTCAGAGTCACATCTCTCTTCATCACTGCAGAGGCACTTGGGTCCTAGAGTTAATAGAAGAAGAATAAATAAATGAATTTTGTTGGCAATTTTACTCCAAATCTGTGATACCGTTATTAGAGTTTTGAGCTTTTAAACCACTTTGAACCCACCTGTATCAGTTCCATCAACAAGTTCTTGATGTGCTGACCAGTCACTCCTCCTTTTGCACCGAAGAGCTCCAGGAGTTTTGGAGTGTACCTGTCCAGTTGGGACATAAATGTTGATTCCAGTGGAACAGCTGTGCACCTTCAGAACTCGTCATTAAAGGGGAAGATTATCACAATTTCAGAAGGGTTAAAACCATTAAAAATCAGTTCCCAGTGGCTTATTTTATTTTTCGAAGTTTTTTTCAAAATTTTACTCATCATGCAATATCCCTAAAAAAAGCTTCAAAGTGCCTGATTTTAACCATCGTTATATACACCCGTCCATTTTCCTGTGACGTCACATAGTGATGCCAACACAAACAAACTTGGCGCATAGAACAGCAAGCTATAGCGACATTAGCTCGGATTCAGACTCGGATTTCAGCGGCTTAAGCGATTCAACAGATTACGCATGTATTGAAACGGATGGTTGTAGTGTGGAGGCAGGTAGCGAAAACGAAATTGAAGAAGAAACTGAAGATATTGAGCCATATCGGTTTGAACCGTATGCAAGCGAAACCGACGAAAACGACACGACAGCCTGCGACACGGGAGAAAGCGAGGACGAATTCGGCGATCGCCTTCTAACCAACGATTGGTATGTGTTTGTTTGGCATTAAAGGAAACTAACAACTATGAACTAGGTTTACAGCATATGAAATACATTTGGCAACAACATGCACTTTGAGAGTGCAGACAGCCCAATTTTCATCAATTAATATATTCTGTAGACATACCCTCATCCGCGCTCTTTTCCTGAAAGCTGATCTGTCCAGTTTTGGAGTTGATGTCAGCAGGCCAGGGAAGCTAGGGTCGATATTCTTCTCTTGATCATCTTCGGTGGCATAAGGGACGATGTGAGCCAAGACATCCAGGGGGTTTAGCTCGCTCGTCTGCGGGAACAAACCGCCGCCATTGCTTGCCGTTCTACCGAGGTCCTTTGTCCCTGAATTGCTCACACACTCCGGCAGATTCAATGGGGGTCTGGCGGCAGATTTCTTTGACTTTATCGTTGGAAATGCATCTGCTTTGAGTGTCGCAGGATATCCACACATTCTTGCCATCTCTGTCGTAGCATAGCTTTCGTCGGTAAAGTGTGCGGAACAAACGTCCAATTTCTTGCCACTTTCGCATCTTTGGGCCACTGGTGCAACTTGAATCCGTCCCTGTTCGTGTTGTTACACCCTCCGACAACACACCGACGAGGCATGATGTCTCCAAGGTACGGAAAACAGTCGAAAAAACGGAAAATAACAGCTGATTTGACTCGGTGTTTGAGAAAATGGCGGATTGCTTCCCGAGAGCGAATAATAGAAAGGCGTTTAATTCGCCAAAATTCACCCATTTAGAGTTTGGAAATCGGTTAAAAAAATATATGGTCTTTTTTCTGCAACATCAAGGTATATATTGACGCTTACATAGGTCTGGTGATAATGTTCCCCTTTAATCTGTAAGACAGCAAATGTTGACCGTTACTGACATTAAGGGTTTTAGTATACATTTTCAGGCAAAAAGTGAGTCTAGTATGTCATGTCCAAGTCACAATGGAAACCTGGTCAGGAAAAATAGAATGATAAATCATTTACCTGGAATGGTTTGAAGAGGGCAGGCCATCTTTCCTTAAATTCTGCCACCCCAGGAGACTTAGCAACCACTTCCTGTCGTCTCCAATTGTATACGTTCTGGCCATCATATCATTGGTGCTCCTGGCACAGTCCTTTTACACAGGGGGCAGGTGAATGAAGGACTTACTTGAGGTGAGTTGAGGAATTTGACTTCTGGGTGGTATCTTGACAGATGAGAGCGAAAGGAAGTCCAGCATTTAAAAGAGCATGGGCAACCTACATGAATGCAAGGCAAGGCATGGCTGTGTCCAAAGGTCCCATGGTGCAGTCTGTAATGCTTTGAAAAATAACTCTTGGTTGGTACAACAGTGCTGCACAATTTACAGGTCCATCCCATCTGTCATTGTAGAGAGAGAGAGAAAAAAAGACAAGTTATGGTTCATGTCTAACCTCTTGGATATATAAGCCTGATGAGAGCCCTTTATATCTGGGTTTTTTTTTACACCCTAATATACTCAATTGCAGTGTTTCCTCTAGATTTTTCTGTAGCCGCAGTGGTCTAAGTTGGTAACCTAGCAACAGTAGGGGGGCCTCGAGTAAGAACATACCTTTACTGTATGCGGCTGGTCCGTGGTAGCCCAGTATTGAGACGTGAGTGGGAGCAGTTTTTAGCAAATAATAAAAATAATTGCCAACAACCCCGATAATAACCCTGACATGACTTTGAATTCTCTACAATTATAAACTTTGCCCTCCGTGTCAAGTCACTTTCCGTAATGAGCCAATTATCAGTTGAGGTATAATTGAAGCTGCCTAATAATAAGTATATGCCCAATTGTTTGTCCATAATGTAAATAGCACTGCACATATGTACCTCAGTGAAGTCAGATGACCCGTGGTCAGACAAACGACAATATTTAGAGTAAGAACATAAAAATAAAGAAAAACCTTGGGTATTTCTTCAAGACTTTAAAATGAGGCAAAAAACTGCAATGTAAAATGATTTTTTATTGTTTACAAATTTTTTGTTCCAAACATTGTTAAAGTACAATAATTTAACAGTATTATATATTAATTAATATTTTTTGCACGTTACCACGAAGACAGAAGTTCCCAGCAGCGGCCCTAACACTCCGCCTGGAATATTTTGAAGCCTGCTGGTGTTTGACATAAGTCCCCTGGGAAAGATAAAGACAAATGTCATTCAGGGACACCACCATTTTCAGGAGATTTGGATTCTATCGATCGCTGTCAATGACGTAAGAGGAAATGACTTAAGTAAGAGGAAATGACGTAAGAGGAAATGACCCCAGGAGTAAGGTTTTTGTAGGGGGAATACATTTGGCGTGACAGCTGCAACTAACGATTCATTTGATAATTGATTAATCTGTCGATTATTACTTCGATTAATATTCGGATAAAAGAGACAAACTACATTTCTATCCTTTCCAATATTTTATTGAAACAAACCAGCATACTGGCACCATGTTCTGGACATTGGGGGTGCAGCATACAGCAATAATAACACAGAAATGTAACTCATCAGATCAGAACTGAATCAAATATTGTACACGTTTCTGTTGTGAATAATAAAGGATTCATTTTAGGCTGCCTCTGAATAATAGCATGAAATATTCCAGCACCTTCATAACATTTAGTTATACTAAAGCAGGGGTGGGCAATTCATTTTTACCGGGGGCCGCATGAGCAACCCGAGCACTGCTGGAGGGCCACACCGACAATATTTCAATTAAATTTTGCTCAAATTATTTTTGATATACGATAAATAATAATAATAATATTTTAATTTAACCTATCTTTATACAAAAGCAGATTGCTTTTGATGGTTTTATTTTTAACACTTTCTTACACAACACTTCCTGGTGTATATTACAATGCAAAAATGTCAATTTCTGTCACTTTATCCTGCATCCTCTTTGTTGTGAACGTAGCACACCTGTAAGGTGATTGGCGAAGAAGGAGGAAGCGTTGCTGTTGCGGAAATGATGAGTGAGAATAGACGTGCGTGTGGAAAGAACGAGATAAGTTGAGCTCTGTTAGTATAGGTTGCTCAATAAAAGTTTAAAAAGAGCGTCAGACTTGGTGTGCACTTCTTCTGGACACTACAATTGGTGTCAGAAGTGGGATGAAATGCCTCCCAGTTCGCCTTGCCATCAAACCTGGGAGTCTTCATTGAGGGCGGAATTCCCC
Organism: Nerophis lumbriciformis; assembly: GCF_033978685.3. Taxonomy (NCBI): domain Eukaryota; kingdom Metazoa; phylum Chordata; class Actinopteri; order Syngnathiformes; family Syngnathidae; genus Nerophis; species Nerophis lumbriciformis. The sequence continues at coordinate 5,860,791 of NC_084554.2, read as the reverse complement.
CATGCCAAGCAGCGCTGCCTCTCTCCTTCCACCCTCTCTCTCTCTCTCTTTCTTTGTGTGAATCCCGGACGTGAGCTCGTCGCAGACATCCCCTCCCGTTCAATCTTGACAAAGTCGCCAGGAAACATCGTGGCACGTACCTCCCGATGACGTAGCAGGCTGAGCACACAACTTTTACTTCCGACACCAATTGTAGCGTCCAGAAGAAGTGCACACCAAGTCTGACGCTCTTTTTAAACTTTTATTAAGCAGCCTATACTAACACAGCTCAACTTATCTCGTTCCTTCCACACGCACGTCTATCCTCACTCCTCATTTCCGCAACTCAAGAACACAACATCAACTTCAGCAGGTCGTTACAATATATTCTTTAAACACAGCAACATGTGTACCACAAATTAAGCACACGGCTTTACCTTTCATTTCTGTAAAGAAATACTTGGCAGTCCATGTCTTGTTGAAAACACGCCATTCGTCATCAACTTTTCTTTTTTCAGCGTCAAAATAAAAGCAGCACAGTTGCATTGCACGCACGACATAGATGTTTTTTTTAATTTATTTTGTAATTTGGGATTGCCGCTGTTCACGTTCACTCACAATCACACACTCCATACGTCCACACGGAAGTAATACAAAACGCTTTTCAAAACAAAAGCAGCACCGTCGCATTGCACACTCGAGATAGATACTTTTTTAAATTTATTTTGTAATTTATGATTGGCCTCACGCGGGCCGGACAGGGACTTACAAAGGGCCGGATGTGGCCCGCGGGCCGCAGAATGCCCAGGTCTGTACTAAAGCGTCACTCAAATCTAAATATATTTATATAGCTTTACATTGATCCATTATGAAACCAACCTGAGATATTTCTGGCCGTTACGTTTATTTCCAAATTGCTAACCTCGCGTTTTCTCTCTCAAAACGGAGTCAAATGTGCCGGAGACACATTATCAGCCCCGCGTTGCAACAAAGGCATAACGTTAACGTTACTCACAAAAAAGCTGAACTCATGAATGCTTGTTGCCACTATGGACTTAGAAAGTTACGTAGCGTGAGTTCTTCCCTTCATCCATGGCTCCAACATGTTTCCTTTTCAGCTGCTCCTGAAGCAATGTTGTACTTCCGTGCCATTTTGCAGGAAACGCTCTTCTTTGAAGTCTTTAAAGTGAAGTGTTCCCACACTTTTGACGACTTAGGTCGTACACTTTTCTCCATCGAAGCAATAACCTCAAGATGTTTCTCCGCTGAACTATCCGTACTTCTTCTTCTTCTTCTTTTGTTTTTATGGCGGTTGGCAAGCAACCTTGTGGTGTGCATTACCGCCACCTACTGTAATGGAGTGTGGACCGAGGTGGATCCCTACTCTATATTCTTTTATTTAACCCAGTATTTTTTAAATATGTGCATATTGCTTTATAACCTATGTGTTCTGAGTGCATTCCTAATATATCTTCCACTGCTAACCTAATATTCTCTTTCGCTAACTTACTTTCCAGTATTTCCCTTTCTCTATTATATTTCCTACAATGTATTAAAACATGTCCTACACTTTCTAGCTGTTGGCAAGAATCACACAGTCCTGTAGTATGTTTCCCTATCAATTTTAATGAACTATTTAGATATGTATGTCCTAATCTCATTCTAGTAATAATGTCTTCTTCCTTCCTATTTCTATTGCCTCCTCTCATTACACCTACTCTCCTCTGGACTTTGTAATACTCTCTACCTGTTGTTTCCTTATTCCAATTATCCTGCCACTTTTTATTGTGTTCCATCTTAATTATGTTCTTCACTTCCTCTTTACTGTGCTTAATCTCCATGTTTACTTCTGTTTTAGTAGTTGCTTGTTTTGCGTACTTATCCGCTAATTCGTTCCCCTCAACTCCTACATGAGCAGGAACCCAAAGAAATGTTACCACACCTCCCGCTTTATTTATTCTGTAATTTGCCTGAACTATTTCATATACTAAATCTTGTCTTGTTTCTGATGCTATGTTTTTTATGCTCATCAATGCACTGCTTGAGTCTGAGCACACGACTGCTTTTCTTGCTTTATTTTCTTCTATCCAATGAATTGCCATATAAATTGCTACCAATTCTCCCGTAAAAACAGATAACTTATCACTAATTCTTTTATTTAATACTATGTTTCCTTGTGGGATAACAGCTGCTGCTCCTACCTTATTATTTATAGTTTTTGATGCATCTGTGTACACCATGATGTTGTCTAAAAACGTTTTCTCAATCCATTGTTCTATCTGGTAACTATTTAAATTTCTATTCTTTAGTAATTGCATGTTTACATTTGGGTTTTCATACATCCACGGTGGTATTGCAGGGATTGGTACTGTAGGGCTAACTTTAATATTATCAATTTGAGCTTTATTACATATGTCTCCTATTATCCACCCGAAACTATTCATTTTTTTCTTCTCTTTTTCTTGGCAGTTTAATAACACTTGATGGGTTGGATGTCCTTGCTTGGATCCTTTTAAGTTTGCCCAATAAACTGCTGACAATTGATCTCTCCTCATATCTAAAGGTTTTTCATTCATCTCTACTTGTAATGCTGCAACTGGGGTTGATTTTGTAGCTCCACAACATAACCTTAAAGCCTGTGATTGGATCCTGTCTATTTTCCCAAGTAATGTTTTTGAAGCAGATTGATAAATAATGCATCCATAATCAATAACAGATCTAATTAAAGTCATATATATTGCTTTCAATGTCTGCTTATCAGCCCCCCAATCTTTACCCCTCAAAGCCCTCATTATATTTAACACCTTTTTACTTTTCTCCACTATTTTGCTGATGTGGGTTGACCAGTTAATATTTTTATCAAACCATATACCCAAATATTTAAATACTTGTACCTCTTCTATATTTTCTCCATAGAGTTTAATTTGGAGCTTGTTTTGTACTTTCCTCTTTGTAAAATTTATGACTTTTGTCTTTCCAACAGAGAATCTTAAACCCCAAGCCGTTCCCCATTCTTCAACATTATTTACCGCTTTTTGAATCTTCTTTTCTATATGATTAGTATTTCTACCTCTCTTCCACATCACACCATCATCAGCAAACAGTGCCACATCCACTAACCCTTCTACTTCACTAAAAACTTCATTTATCATTATTGAAAATAATACTGGACTTATTATACTTCCTTGCGGGGTCCCATTTTCCACTTCATATACTCTGCTGTATTCATTCTCTATTTTTACTAATATTTTTCTACTTGTTAAGAAGTCTTTTATCCATCTATACATTTTCCCTCTAATCCCAATTTTATTTAGTTTTATCAGCAACCCCTGTTTCCACAACATATCATAAGCTTTCTCTATATCAAAAAATACTGCAATTATACTTTCTTTATTTATTTGTCCCTTTCTAATTTCCTCTTCCAGCTGCACTGCTGGGTCGTTTGTGTTTCTTGCTTTGCGAAATCCACTTTGGTAATTTTTTATTATTTATTTTGACTCTAAATAATATACTAGTCTTTCATTAATCATTTTTTCCATTACTTTGCCCAAATTTGAGGTCAATGCTATCGGCCTATAATTACCTGCCTCTTCCGGATCTTTCCCTGGTTTGCATATTGGAATTATTACAGCTTCTTTCCACTCCGCTGGTAATTTTCCTTCTTCATATATCCTATTATATAATTCCAAGACCACTTCTTTGCCAATACTACTTAAATTCTTGATCATCTGATAACTCACCTGGTCTTTTCCTGGTGTTGTATTTTTAACCTTTTTCAATATTCGAACCATTTCATTCAAAGAAAATTTCATATCTATAGTGTTGGTTACCCTATTATCGTTGTCTTCCATCATTTCCCCAATATTTAAACTAATTGTTTCTTCTCTCTTTTGTATTTCTACATTTCTCAAATTATCATTACTGTGCACTTTAACAAATATTTTTGCTAAAAGTTCTGCTTTTTCTTTATTTTCTACCACACACAGTGTCCCATCTTTCATCACATGATTTTTATGTTCATTTCTGATCCCTGACATTTTCTTGATCATTCCCCACACTTGGCCTAAAGGAGTAGTTCTATTTAATGATTCACAAAACTTTCTCCAGTAGTGTTTTCTTGTGTTTTTAATAACGTACCTTACTTTAGCTTGGTGCCTTTTATATTGGATCATATCTTGGAAATTATGTGTTCTTCTCAATATTCTAAATGCTCTATTCCGTTCTTTTATTGCGTCTGTGCACGCTTGTGTCCACCACGGCACTATCTTCCTTCTTTTCCCTATACTACTCCTTGGTATACTCTTTTTGGCTGCTTCCATTATGCACTTTGTAATATCTGTATTCAGTTGTTCAATATCTTGATTTATATCCACTTCCTTTAATGTCATGTCGGTACTTTCCCTATATTGTCCCCAATCACCGTGATTATACTTCCATCTTCCTTCTATTTTAGTGCTTTCTGTCCTTTGGTTTATGTTTATGTGAATGAATATTGGGTAGTGATCACTTCCTATAGTGCTGTCTTTATTTACTTCCCACTCTACCTTTCCTGCTAACCCTTGTGACACTAGTGTTAAATCTATTGCTGTTTCTTTACCCGTAACTACATCTAACCTTGTTCCCGACCCATCATTCACACACACCAGTTCTTTTTCCTCCAAAAATGCTTCCAATGTTTCCCCATTCCAGTCATCCCTTTCACCCCACATTGTGCTATGTGCATTAAAGTCACCACACCAAATGATATTGCTACTCCAGTGCTCGACTATTGTTTCTAGTTGATGAATTTGTAATTTCTTGCACGGATTATAGAAGTTTAGCACTTTGTATCTTTCTTTATTATTCCAAACTTCTACCCCTACTATTTCTAGTTCTTGTTTTTCTTTTAATATTGTATATTGCATGTCTTCTTTAATAAATATGGCACATCCTCCTCCTTGCCCATCATTCCTATCTTTACGTATTGTTATGTATCCTTTTATTATAAAGCTCAATTTTGGCTTCAGCCAGGTTTCTTGAATACATAGTACCGTATTTTCCGCACTATAAGGCGCACCGGATTATTAACCGCACCTTCAATGAATGGCATATTTCATAACTTTGTCCACCAATAAGCCGCCCCGGACTATAAGCCGCGCCTACGCTGCGCTAAAGGGAATGTCAAAAAAACAGTCAGATAGGTCAGTCAAACTTTAATAATATATTAAAAACCAGCGTTCTAACAACTCTGTTCACTCCCAAAATGTACGCAAATGTGCAATCACAAACATAGTAAAATTCAAAATAGTGCAGAGCAATAGCAACATAATGTTGCTCGAACGTTAATGTCACAACACACAAAATAAACATAGCGCTCACTTTCTGAAGTTATTCTTCATTCGTAAATCCTTCGTCTTCGGTGTCCGAAGTGAAAAGTTGGGCAAATTTACGATCCACTGGCAGATGTTGGCGTCGTCTGGCGCTGCCTCCTCGTCTTAGTGAAGGTGTGTTCGCCTTCTGTCATCCATTGTTCCCACGCAGTTAGCAGTCTAGCTTCGAATGCCCTGTTGACACCAATATCTAGCGGCTGGAGGTCTTTTGTCAATCCACCCGGAATGACGGCGAGTATTGAATTAAGCGCGTAAGCGTGTCTCTCAATGTGCTGTTATGAGCTAGCAAATATAACAACTACACTACCCAGCATGCAACGATAGTTACGAGCATGCGCGGTAGCCCTGAGAAGCGTTGTATGCTGGCAGTTAGCACGCTGTGAGTAAACGTTGAGAACTCAGTTAACACGCCTCGTCTGCATTATTTATAATTAGACAGACAACACACTTAATAGGAGCCATTTTGGGGTCTTTACATAAACACACAAATGGAAATGAAACGTCACATATCCCAGCATGCACCGCGCGCTTCTTCTACGGGGAAAAAAGATGGCGGCTGTTTACCGTAGTTGCGAGACCTAAACTTTATGAAAATGAATCTTAATATTTATCCATATATAAAGCGCACCGGGTTATAAGGCGCACTGTCAGCTTTTGAGAAAATTTGTGGTTTTTAGGTGCGCCTTATAGTGCGGAAAATACGGTATATGTGGTTTATTTTTCATATTATTAATATAACCCTTTAGTTCCTGTCCGTTTGCTATTAAACTTCTGGCATTCCACTGAACAATTAACATGGCGTTGGATTGTGGTAACATGACTCGGTCTCATCTACTCTCTGTAGTTCACCTTGTACCTGTTCCCAAGATAGTTCTTTTAAATTTAAGAACTTTGCTGCTGCTTTGACAATTATTTTGATCTTCTCAGTTTTATTTCTTGCCTGTTCTGTGCAGTTTATTACATATGCCAGGAACACAACTAGCTTGTCCATGGAAAGTCCTGTATTTGCTGCCTCTTGTTTTTTATTACTTGAACTATTGTCACATGTGTCTTGTTCTGATCTATTCTCACTTCTATCTTGTTCTGCACTTTCTTTATTTCTTACTTTAACTGCCTCTGCGTATGTAATATTTCTTTCTACTCTGATTTGCTGTACTTCTGTTGCCTGGTTCCTAATGACACATCCTCCATACGCTGCTGTGTGATTCCCGCCACAGTTACAACACTTGACCAGTATATTGTCTCCACATTGTCCGTATTCATGCTCTCCTCCACACCTTCCACATCTCAAATTAGCATGGCACACACTGGCTATGTGCCCATAGCGTTGGCACTTGAAACAGCGTACTGGGGGTGGGACGTAAGCTCTAACGTAAAAGCTTAAAAACCCAATCATAATTCTTTGCGGTAGGACTTCCTCGACAAACTGTACTAATACAGATTCGCTCTCCGTCTTTTCTCCATTTCTAAATGCCATCATTCTTGTCATCATCTTGACAGTACCCCCTTTTATTTGTCTTTTCAATTCTTCTAAATTTTCACCCCTTGGGATTCCTGTCACTACTCCTCTTGCCCCCTTTCGTTCCCCCACTTCCATTTTTTCCTTTATTATCTTATTGCACAGTTTTTGCAACCGCATTGCTTTGTTCTTTTGCTCTCCATTTTTGCATTTAATCAAAAGTCGTCCGTCCCTGAGCACCTTCGCTATCTCCACCTCTCCGATGTCCTTTTTTAACCCCTTAACCAGTGTCATCAAACTTATGTCATTCATGTCTTGACCTGATTTAAATGTATATATGATCCTGTAATTATCTTCCATAGTCTTTTTCCTCTTTTCTACTTCTTCATCGTGTACTCTTTTAGCACTCGATTTTCCTTCATGCCCTCCACTCCCCTTCTTTACTCTCTCCCCTTTAGTCCTATCCACGTCCATACTTTCCTCATACATCCCGTCACTATCCCCTTCCATCTCGATCCAGTCACAATACAGCTTATGCACAACCGCCAAGGAGATTTAGATACGCTCACTTGTTAGCCACCACTCCTTGGTTTACTTCCGCCTTCGTTAACACGTCACCGACCACTTCACAGCACGTCCCAATCTAACAGTATAGTCGGCTCTGTCCATGCATGTTAAAAGCCGAAGCAATAACCTCAAGATGTTTCTCCGCTGAACTATCCGTACTGTTTTCCTGCGCCATTTTTCGAATGTTCCAGCAAAGGAGGTCACGTGAGCTGCACATGACACATCATTGGCTGGCTTACCTCCACCTCATGAGACGTAGCCTCAGCGCTGTTTTGTACTTATTTTGATTATAGGCGAGGGCGGACCTACGTCACTTCCGCCTGCCAATCCCCTAGCAACCGCCGCCATATTGAATTCGTTGAAAACAAACCAGCTCACAGCGAACACAGCATTGACAGAAAAGGCATTTAACGAGGTTTCACGGCATTTTAAACTGTTCTAAATGGCGTATGATTATGTAAATAGTCTTTCCAGTGAGGCTAGGTTAAGATACGAGTTAAAATGTTCTGTAGTCGGATTAAACGACTGCCCTTACCGCCTTCCAGCAGATGCGTGGACTGATAATCCTACACAATGGCCGGACATGGAATTTGGAAATCTTTATGTCTACCTCACAAGCGCACCAGGTCGGTTGTTAGCTTCGGTTGTTATATAACGAATAAATCACATAAAAATTGTTAAATCACCCAAGGTATGTTGATAAATGATAATAAGGATGACACGGTGGCTACCAGTATCTGTATATTTATTATATCTGTAGAGAGCTCATTCAAATTCAGTTCAGTATTATGATTTATTATTTGCTGAATTACTGGAAATAGCCTTTATACCGTATGTTATTGTTGTGCAACAACAACAACTTCAACTGTCGAACGTTATTCAGTAAAAATTCAACGGGTTCAACATTAGCATGGACGGTATAGCCAAGTTGTGGTTAAGAAGGTGGATTTTTGTTCCTTATATTTACCAGAAACGAAGTGATTCGAACACACGACCCGGGATTTTGGGGGACTCCAGTGAGAACCGTCCTCGTTTTCCCGGTGTAAAGCTGCGAGCCATTTGTCTCGTCTCTGTGGGCTTTTAGCACGCTTTGGCAGAACAAAATACGACCTTTGTTTTCCCTGTTTCCGGTTGTGGTTTGCACAACCAAAAACAACACAGTTTTTTGGCATTTTGAGGCAGAATGACGAGTTTAATCAGCGCAGGTCGACAGGTTAAAGAGTAATGGCGACGGTTTGTTTTCAACGCCAGTAAGGTTGCTATGGCTCGAAGAACCCGTATGTAGCTCAGTTGCCCGGATGTCGACCCTGCCCTATTGTTTCTCAGCTGTTTGTAATTGCTGCAGTTTATAAATAAAGGTTTATAAAACTAAAAAAAATAACCCAAAAAAAGCCGCGCATGCGCATAGCATAGTTCCAACGAATCGATGACTAATTAATCGCCAACTATTTAAAACATCGATTAGTTGTTGCAGCCCTACTTTAATGTGGCTGCTTATAAACTGAAGAATAAAATATTAAACTACCACGCAAAGAAAACGCTAACTATAAACTGCACAGCTATAAACAATGTTTGGTTGAAGTTAATGAGCTGTTGGAGGTAAGAGCACATTCGAAATGGCGGTCGGCGGGAAAAGTAGCAAACTAAATATAACGTTGAAACATGCTTTTGAAAATGTATATATTTCAATCCTGGCAAATACTGACTTTTAACAATATCAATACTTACATGAGTTCTGTCAAGTGTTTTCCTTGGGCTCCGTGAAGAAACGTGTCTGGGCTTGTTCTTCCACAGCTGCATGCAGGTGGGCGGGTCCTGACGTTTTAGGTCTGATTTAAACCTTTGAACTGAGTTTTACTTAATCAATTTATGTTGGAAGTCCAATAAAATTACTTTTATCACATAAAAAATAAGTTACGAAAATATTCACACTTTTATATATATAAATACATTGATTTATTGGAATAAATATACTTTTAAAAATAAAGTAAAAAGGACAATATCACAGAAAGAGTTTTTACAGTGTACGTCACTTCAAACATTTGACTTCAAAATATTTTTCCGGGAAAATATTGGATATTTTGTGTTTGCCTTAAAAACAAAAGGTTTTTGACTAAAAGGGCAAAAACAAATAAAAAAATGAAAAAGCTGTCACGTACTCGCATGGCTGCTCTAGTTGTGACCCCAAGATGCAGGAGACAGGAGGACGACGTGCAGGTGAGAGTCTTTTAATTCCCACAGGGAGCACAAGGAGGTGCATACAGCAAACCAGAGTAACCTTTAACAAAACAATCCTTGAGCCCTGACTGGAGGGCGAGGCAGGCATAAATAGAAGCCAGCTGGTTAGTTCAAGTTAAAGTAGCAATGATTGTCACACACACACACTAGGTGTGGTGAGATTATCCTCTGCATTTGACCCATCACCCTCACCCCATGACCAGGTGTGGCCAGGCTGCCAATCAGCGACAGGTGAGGAGGGAAAAGCGCACAGGGAGACAAACAGGAAGTGGGACCAAAATAAGAGCGCTGACTAGGAGATAAACACAAACGCAAACAGACCATGTGACACCTGACGTGACAGGTCGTCACAGAAACGAGGAATGGATCTGAAGTTTATCGAGAGACTTAAGTGTTGAAAGTAAAAAAATAAATAAATTTTTAAGGCATTTTTTGATTGTCATTGTTCAAAAAATAATGAATTAAAATCAATGATGTTATGAATTATTGACCTATTTAAGATTGCAATTACGTTTAGTAAATATTATTATTTAGTGGTTTTGCCATAACAAAACAGGGTTTTGACAAAAAGGGCATAAAATATTAAAAAAAGAATATGATATGGACAGATGAACCTGAAACTGATCTAGGGATTTAAGTGTTGAATGAAAAAATACAAGATAAATAAAAATGAGCTATTTCTACCATTGTTATGAGCGAGAGCCTTCCTGGTCGCCAAGAAAGCAGTGCGAGGCGAGTGGAGAACAAACGGATTTATTGACAGAGATGTGACACAATGTGATATTGATCATAAGCAGCGGCCATTCAAAGAAAGAAGAAATCCTCGTCATGATGTCAAGGCCATGAAACGTGAGCCCCGAATGATTTTCTAGCCACCGACGTTTGATGTTGAAAGTATTTTAACGGCCAAAGAAGAATAGATGGAATAGCGTGAGGAGCAGTGGGATGAAGAACAAAGCACATCTCCATGACGTCCCTCAGCGATGGAGACATCTCTCTGTGTTCCAGTGCACAAAGCATCCTGGAGGAAGAAGATGACTCAGCACATTCCCAACAGAAGCAAGTTGAACATCATCTTCACACAAGAACATTTGGAGGTGCAGACTTACTCAGCCTTCAGCCGCCACCCTCTCGGAGAGCTCCACGCCGCCGTGGCGAGCTGCGGGACAAACGCAAACGGTGAAGGAAGAACATCCAGAAGGTGCCTCGTCACTCACATCAGATCTTTGAGGTGTGACTTGGAAACATGAAGAAGCAGAGTGCTGCTCTTCTACTTCCTGACTAGGATACCTTCTTGATGAGTCAGCACACTTGAGGTCTCATTTGGCTGATCCTCATCATGAGGACTCATGTCAAACGTGAGATATGCCACACTTTGTATTGCGTGTGCTCACAGGAGGGTCTTTTATTGTGAAGGAGTCAGCTCAAGTTGGGATTTTCAGGCTAAACTTGTAACAAAGGTCCACATCAGACCTCCATGTGAGTGACGCTTCACCACGGCTTTGTTTCTTGCGGCTCAAAGAAAAGATGTTTTACTTACGAGCTGGATCGTACTGGGCTGAAATGAAAGTGAAACAAGGTGAAATGGACTTTTTCCTCACGTGTTTCTATGTGAGAGTGTGCGCTCTGTCTCTGTGGATCTTTGAGTGTTTGGCTGGAAGGCAACTAAAACATGCAGCCCGGATGAAAGCATCAACTCACGGCCTGGACCGAGAAGAAGAAGAAGAAGAAGACGGAGGACATTGGTGTCCCTCACCTTGTCTGTTTCTGTGACGCCTGACCATGACGATGATGATGGCCGCCAGGACGGCCGCCACAGCGACGACCGCCGCCGTGGCAGCGAGGGCGACGCTCCAGTTGTCTGTGGAGAGCAAAAAAGCACAAGTGGAGTGACAAAGCATGAAGAGGAAACCTTCATGACTACTTTGCATGCAGACGTCAAGCGTTGTCATGGTGACATGGATCAATAATGGTGACAGGTGGACTTGTGATGGGAAACATCTCCAACTAAATGTGTCTTTCTCACCTTCATGGCTTGCGTTGCTCAGGATGCTTCTTCTCTCCAGCTTGGTGACCAGGTCCTCCTTGACGCCAGACAGCTGGAACACACATTCGTACTTGCCCTCCACCTCGGCCGTCACCTCCACTTTCAGCTCCACCGACATCTGGAAGGTTCCGTCGTGGTTGGGGAGCAGCTCTCCGTGCTCCACGTCCTCGAAGATCTGCTCGCCGTCTTTCCTCCAAAACAGGTCGGCTAAGTCGGGGTAGAAACCTGTCGCCATGCAGGTGACTGGAGAGGATGGCGTCTTCTGGAGGAGGAACACCTCTGGAAGCTCTGCACAGGAAGTGATGTCACGTGTGAACAGAAGACAACGTGGGGAGAAGGTGTGGATGGAGGTAAAGATGGAGAGAAGGTGTGGATGGAGGTAAAGATGGAAAGGAGGGGTGGATGGAGGTAAAGGTGGAGAGAAGGTGTGGATGGAGGTAAAGATGGAGAGAAGGTGTGGATGGAGGTAAAGATTAAGAGAAGGTGTGGATGGAGGTAAAGATGGAGAGAAGGTGTGGATGGAGGTAAAGATGGAGAGAAGGTGAGAGAAAGAGAAAAGAGTATAAAGAGACAGAGTGTAATGTCAGTAATGTTCCTATAGGGGGAGTGCTAACATGTTAAAAGGTGAAAGTACAAGGTGTGCTTCTACCTGTTCTCATTAGGATCTTCTTCCCATTCTTCACATACTTCTTCAAGTAAGAAGGACAAAGCTCAGTGTAATAATACTTCTGGTCGTCTAGTAGAAATATGTTCTGGTCCCACTTGAGTTTGTCAGGGAAAGCTTGTGGTTTTGCTGCAGTCCATGTCCATGTCTTCATGTCCAACGATATGTAATCTTCTCCATCATAACCTGACTGCTGCCAACCTTTAACCTCATCAGTCTCATCATTCCATTCACATCCATACATCCACTGGACAATGTGAACACCTGAGACACACAAAGTGTTGTAAAGCAGTCACACACACACACACACACACACACACACACACACACACACACACACACACACACACACACACACACACACACACACACACACACACACACACACACACACACACACACACACACACAAACACAAACACAAACACACACACACACACACAAACACTCACACACACAAACACACTCACACACACACACACACACAAACACACACACAAACACAAACGCACAAACACACTCACACACACACACACGTACACACACAAACACAAACACACGCACACACACACAAACACACTCACACACACACACATACATAGACACACCCACACAAACACACACACAAACACAAACACACGCACACACATAAAAACACACACACACACAAACACAAACACACACACAAACACAAACACACACACACACATACACACTCACACACAGACAAACACACACACACAAACACACACACAAACACACACACGCACTCACACAAACACACACACACACAAAAACACTCACACAAACATATACACAAACACAAACACACACACAAACACACACACAAACATATACACAAACACACACACAAATACACACACAAACACATACACAAACACACACACAAACACAAACACACACACAGAAACACACACACATACACACAAACACACACAGACACACACACACACAAACACATACACACCCACACACAGACAAACACACACACACACAAACACAAACACACACACACACACACAATGGAGGTAAAGATGGAGATGTGTATGTTACTGCCTCAACAGAGCCAGTGCCATCATCAAGGACAGCACCCACCCTGGCTCTGACCTGTTCCAACTGCTGCCCTCTGGGAAGCGCTACAGGTGCATTAAAACCAAAACAAACAGGCTAAAGAACAGCTTCTTCCCCAGGGCCATAACCATCCTGAACGGACTGCCCCATTGTCCCTCATAACTGCCTTCTCTTCGGTGCAATAACCCATTCCACCAACCACCCTGTTTTTGTTTTGTTTTTTCATGTATATATTCATTTCACACCATATTCATTGCACTTCTACATTTTTTAAATTTTTATATATTTGCACATTGTTTTTCTAGCATGCACACATCGCACTGTATGGAATGGCCTCAATCTCGTTACCTTGCGTAATGACAATAAAGCTGATTCTGATTCTGATACACACAAACAAACACACACACACACACACACAGTATTTGTGTAGGTTATTATGGGATGGACAGAGACAAGGTATATCAGTGCAGTAATGTGTGTTTTACTACAGTATAACAAGAGTACATCAAATATATTGAAGTAGTAGAAAGTTCAACATAAACAAACCTCCAGTTTGGTTGAAACGCTTCTTAAGAATTTCAAGGTTGTGTTTGTTAGTAAACTCATGACCAACACTGATCTCTGTGTCTATCTGCCAATATTTTGGATCCTCTGCTGTGATTTTGTTCATCCAGTCCTGTTTGGATTCTGTTTTCCTGATGTTGCTGTCATAGTAACTAATCTCAACTCCATCAACATAACCAACAATCACATACTCTGGGAAGTTTGGAACTTGAGAGGACGCAGTGGTGAAATACTGCAGCGTGTGAATCACTGAAAGAAGAACACAACAACAAGATGACTTTTTATTATTTAGTTTCATGTGAAACTAAATACTGCACTGTGAATATTTGAGCTCATTCAGTCTTCAGTGGGGTCTTAAAGTCAACATCAAACACTGCTAGATATCACAGTCAAGACTCACATGGTGTTCTATGACAAGTACAACACATGAATAATATATTTCATTATTGGACATCTGTTGACACTTTGAACATTTTGAAAATAAACATATCTTTTCTCCAATGGAGGCTGAATATGAACACAAGCTGTTCTGCCCATTTGATGTCGACTCTTACTGACACCTTGTGGCGGGATGATGTTACTACACTTGATTACTTTCTGACACTTCCGTGGTTGAAGATTTCAGGAAGTCAGTGTTCCTTCTTACAAGCCTTGGAAAAATAAGTCTTTCAACAAGAAAAAACTGAAGCAAAAACAAATAACGGATTTCTCTGCTTCTAGAACTTTCTTGGAACACTTTGAATATTTTTTTGAGTGATGAAGAAAAAGGGAAAACAATAAAATATGTTTAAAAAGAACCAGAATGAAGTAATAAAGGGCTGGAATAATATAAGAATGAATATAATTAATAAGTAATAGAAACTCTCAGAAGTCAAATACGTGAAGGCACAAAGAGGATTGATGAATAATCATTTATAAAGTTATAAAAAGGACTTACCAGGCGTCACGCTGTGCATTTGCACGACCAGAAGAACCAATAAAAACAAGTTCATGATTTCAGCACGAAACAAAAAGATGTTTGTCACTTTTAATCCCGCAGAGAAAGACAAAAGTGACGAACACTCGCTTGACTCGCAAACAGGACAAATGAAGCAGGAAATATCAAAGCTCTTTTAATAATGCTCCACCTGAGCCAATGAGGAGTCAGCATTCCTTTCGCGTCACCGTTACTAGGGAAGACCAAACGCTATTGTGAAGAGAAAAGTGGCAGCAGTCAACTAACAAGAAGTCTTCTACTGGACTCACTAGAGAGCGCCCCTTGTGGCCACGTCAGGTAAATGCTTGTGTGGCTTTTCGGGGAAATCACGTGACCTGACAAACAAAAGGTGTGTCAAGTTTGCCGCCAAACTTGGAAAGAAAAGAAAGAAAGGAATGAAGGTGAGATTTAGAGTTGAAAGTAATGACATCCAATCAGTGATGGTATTGTAGTCCTCTCAAGAAAGCATCAATACAAATAATGACTGATAAGACATAAAGTCGCTACTTCTTTTTATTTCCTCCATTATGTCTCCCAAGCCTCCTCTCTGAGCTGCCACCTTACCGTGGTAGAGGAGTTTGCGTGTCCCAATGATCCTAGGAGCTATGTTGTCCGGGGGTTTCTATGCCCCCTGGTAGGGTCTCCCAAGGCAAACTGGTCCTAGGTGAGGGATCAGACAAAGAGCAGCTCGAAGACCTCGATGAAGAACACAAACCAAGGACCCAGATTTCCCTCGCCCGGACGCGGGTCACTGGGGCCCCCCTCTGGAGCCAGGCCCGGAGGTGGGGCACGATGGCGAGTACCTGGTGGCCGGGCCTGTCCCCATGGGGCCCGGCCGGGCACAGCCCGAAGAGGCAACGTGGGTCCCCCCTCCAATGGGCTCACCACCCATAGCAGGGGCCATAGAGGTCGGGTGCAGTGTGAGCTGGGCGGCAGCCGGGTGATTCCCTCGTTCTACTGGGGGGCTTCAACGCTCATGTTGGCAGCGACAGTGAAACCTGGAGAGGTGTGATTGGGAAGAATGGCTGCCCGGATCTGAACCTGAGTGGTGTTCTGTTATTGGACTTTTGTGCTCGTCACAGATTGTCGATAACAAACACCATGTTCAAACATAAGGGTGTCCATATGTGCACTTGGCACCAGGACACCCTAGGCCGCAGTTTCATGATCGACTTTGTAGTTGTGTCATCGGATTTGCGGCCTCATGTTTTGGACACTCGGGTGAAGAGAGGGGCGGAGCTTTCTACCGATCACCACCTGGTGGTGAGTTGGCTGCGATGGTGGGGGAGGATGCCGGACAGACCTGGCAGGCCCAAACGCATTGTGAGGGTTTGCTGGGAACGCCTGGCAGAGTCTCCTGTCAGAGAGAGTTTCAATTCCCACCTCCGGAAGAACTTTGAACATGTCACGAGGGAGGTGCTGGACATTGAGTCCGAGTGGACAATGTTCCGTACCTCTATTGTTGAGGCGGCCGATTGGAGCTGTGGCCGCAAGGTAGTTGGTGCCTGTCGTGGCGGTAATCCTAGAACCCGTTGGTGGACGCCGGCGGTGAGGGATGCCGTCAGGCTGAAGAAGGAGTCCTATCGGGTTCTTTTGGCTCATGGGACTCCTGAGGCAGCAGACAGGTACCGACAGGCCAAGCGGTGTGCGGCTTCAGCGGTCGCGGAGGCAAAAACTCGGACATGGGAGGAGTTCGGGGAGGCCATGGAAAAAGACTTCCGGACGGCTTCGAAGCAATTCTGGACCACCATCCGCCGCCTCAGGAAGGGGAAAAAGTGCAGTGTCAACACCGTGTATGGTGGGGATGGTGCTCTGCTGACCTCGACTGCGGATGTTGTGGATCGGTGGAGGGAATACTTCGAAGACCTCCTCAATCCTACCAGCACGTCTTCCTATAAGGAAGCAGGGCCTGGGGAATCTGTGGTGGGCTCTCCTATTTCTGGGGCTGAGGTTGCCGAGGTAGTTAAAAAGCTCCTCGGTGGCAAGGCCCCGGGGGTGGATGAGACCCGCCCGGAGTTCCTTAAGGCTCTGGATGTTGTGGGGCTGTCTTGGTTGACAAGACTCTGCAACATCGCGTGGACATCGGGGGCGGTACCTCTGGATTGGCAGACCGGGGTGGTGGTTCCTCTCTTTAAGAAGGGGAACCGGAGGGTGTGTTCCAACTATCGTGGGATCACACTCCTCAGCCTTCCCGGTAAGGTCTATTCAGGTGTACTGGGGAGGAGGCTACGCCGGATAGTCGAACCTCGGATTCAGGAGGAACAGTGTGGTTTTCGTCCTGGTCGTGGAACTGTGGACCAGCTCTATACTCTCGGCAGGGTCCTTGAGGGTGCATGGGAGTTTGCCCAACCAGTCTACATGTGCTTTGTGGACTTGGAGAAGGCATTCGACCGTGTACCCCGGGAAGTCCTGTGGGGAGTGCTCAGAGAGTATGGGGTAACGGACTGTCTTATTGTGGCAGTTCGCTCCCTGTATAATCAGTGTCAGAGCTTGGTCCGCATTGCCGGCAGTAAGTCGGACACGTTTCCAGTGAGGGTTGGACTCCGCCAAGGCTGCCCTTTGTCACCGATTCTGTTCATAACCTTTATGGACAGAATTTCTAGGCGCAGTCAGGGCGTTGAGGGGATCTGGTTTGGTGGCTGCAGGATTAGGTCACTGCTATTTGCAGATGATGTGGTCCTGATGGCTTCCTCCGGCCAAGATCTTCAGCTCTCACTGGATCGGTTCGCAGCCGAGTGTGAAGCGACTGGGATGGGAATCAGCACCTCCAAGTCCGAGTCCATGGTTCTCTCCCGGAAAAGGGTGGAGTGCCATCTCCGGGTTGGGGAGGAGATCTTGCCCCAAGTGGAGGAGTTCAAGTACCTCGGAGTCTTGTTCACGAGTGGAGGAAGAGTGGATCGTGAGATCGACATGCGGATCGGTGCGGCGTCTTCAGTAATGCGGACGCTGTATCGATCCGTTGTGGTGAAGAAGGAGCTGAGCCGGAAGGCAAAGCTCTCGATTTACCGGTCGATCTACGTTCCCATCCTCACCTATGGTCATGAGCTTTGGGTCATGACCGAAAGGACAAGATCACGGGTACAAGCGGCCGAAATGAGTTTCCTCCGCCGAGTGGCGGGGCTCTCCCTTAGAGATAGGGTGAGAAGCTCTGTCATTCGGGGGGAGCTCAAAGTAAAGCCGCTGCTCCTCCACATTGAGAGGAGCCAGATGAGGTGGTTCGGGCATCTGGTCAGGATGCCACCCGAACGCCTCCCTAGGAAGGTGTTTCGGGCACGTCCGACCGGTAGGAGGCCACGGGGAAGACCCAGGACACGCTGGGAAGACTCTCTCTCCCGGCTGGCCTGGGAACGCCTCAGGATCCCCCGGGAGGAGCTGGACGAAGTGGCTGGGGAGAGGGAAGTCTGGGCTTCCCTGCTTAAGCTGCTTCCCCCGCGACCCGACCTCGGATAAGCGGAAGAAGATGGATGGATGGATGGATGGATGGATGTCTCCCAAGCGTGAGGCGTCCCTGGTGGGGTAACGGGACACGCTTCGGCCTCGCATGGGTTGGATTCCCGGCCAGGGTTGCATCAGGAAGTTTCATCCTGAGTAAAAAGTCAGCAGAAAGCATTCATGCCATTGACTGTGTTACGCCTACTCTTGCTTTCCAAAAAGTTCGAAAAAATAAAAATTAAGTAATGCAGAGTAGTCTTGAGGAGGAGGTGTTTGACTCACTAAATTCCTTAATAAGCACTCGCGGAGATATGTCGAGATTCCAAATGATCATAATTTATTTTCACAAACAAAACATTCTCCGTGGTTGACTTTCAAAATAATCAAAATAACTTATTTAGCGTGGCTTCAATATAATTTAGCGTGGCTTCCAAATAGTTTAGCGTGGCTTCCAAATAGTTTAGCGGTAAACAAACTGTTTCACTCCTCACTCCTTCAACATGATAGACAGACAAAGGGCACCCAGCTGTCCCGTCTTCTTAATTATAGGAGGAGGAAGTGGCTCACCAGTAGGAGCGTGAGCAGCTGAAAACAATCAGTCAATCACAATGAAATCTAAAACATCCAATAATTCATCAACATCATTATTGACATTATTTGATTTCATTGTCAAAACAATTAATAAATAAATAATATAGATAGGCTCCAACATCCCGGCCCCTAATTGTGTGCTTTAGCAAAACAATTACATAAATAATTATATTCAAAGGAGCCATAATAGAACAATACAATCTAAACAATTATGTTCTTCAAATTCAAAATTAATTAAGTTACTTGAGTTATTGGTCAAGTCTCTTCAAAGTCCATAGTCATATCTGAAGCGGTCATCGAGTCATCCAGGCTGGAGAACCGAATCCCCCTCAGTCCATCAAGCTGCTTCCATTAGCAGGCAGAGTTCATCTATTGGTCGTTGAACCGTGTTGGTCTTGGTTTTAACCAAAACACTTCTCACAAAGCCTTTGGCATCTGGAAATGTCTTTACTTGTTCCATGGTCTTAGATCTATGGTCTTGTTATGTGTTTCCTTGTTCCATGGTCCATGGTGTTGTTATATGTTTCCTTGTTCCATGGTCTTGTCCTTGGTGGAGTCCTTGATTTTCTTATTTTTCTCCTTTTCGATTGTTCTGTGCACGTCTTCGCCATCTCCTTTTCTGCCGTATGGGAATGTGTAAGGATCAGCCTCTAAGGGCATTGGCTCTTTATCAAAAGGTAAGCTTCCCCTTCGACCGTACAGGTCTCTGAGTTCCTCTGTTTTGTCACGTTTGTCTCCTTTGTCCTTCTTGACCTTTTCTTTATCTTTGTCATGGCCTTTTTTGGAACAAGAAGAGGAGGAATGCCGATGTCTTTCTTTCTCTCTGAACTTATCCTGAGGTGTGACTTTGTCTTTATCCCGGAAAGGCAGTGGCAGAGGATCGTGACCATCTTTAAGAAACATTGAACTTGAGGCGATCTCCATAGAACAGTTATCTTCAACTGACATCTCATTTTTCTCCTCAAATATTTTCTCAGAGAAATCCTGGTTATATTGTCTGATGAGGAGGTCCTTCAGCTCAAATACTGAGATTCTGTTAGTTGACACTGCAATGGGCCCAGCATGTTCTGTAGCACTGCAACTGAGTGGTCCAGTTACCACCCATCCCAGTATGGTTTGGACTGCATATGGTCCATTCTTTTGACTGTTTATTATATTCCATGGCTCCATTGCTTGAGGAACATCAGTCCCAATAAGAAGTTCAATGTCGGCCTCAATTTCCTTTAAGTCAATGCCACCAAGATATGGCCACCTCTTCAAGTCAGCCTTTGTGATGATGTTTTTCTTTGAGACAGGTATCTTGCTCTGTGTATACACTTTCGGCAGGTCCAGTGATGTGAACCCTTCCAAGTCTCCAACCTCCAGTCCTCTGACCTCATAGGTCTTCGCAGGCGTTTCCTGTCCAATTGTTCGCAAAATAATTTCTGTTTTGCGTCCTTTCACCTTTAGTTGGTTCATTAGATTCTCCGTGCAAAATGTTGCCGTGCTGCCTGGATCGAGGAAGGCGTAGGTCTGAACATACCTGTTCCCTTTTCCCGCCTTAACTCTGACTGGCACGATTGCAAGTGCACAGTCTTTCCCGGCCCCGGTTGCATCACCGGCTGAAACAAGAGCAATGCTTATAGGGGTTTCTTCTGTCTCAGCAGTGGGCTGTGCTTGATTTTCCTGTCTTGGGCCTTTTTGACTTGGAATATGAAGTACAGTAGGATGTTGCATTTTGCAAACATGACACATTAATCTTCTTTTACAATTTTTGCTTAAATGACCTTTTAGTAGGCAACCAAAACAATATCCATGCCTTCTCAAAAAGTCAACCTTGTTGTCATGTGACTGTGTTTTGAATTGTGAGCAGTCAATCAGAGCATGTTTGCCATGACAATATCCACATGAAGGGATGATACCACTGGGTGTGGCTTGAGCAGGTTGTTGTGGAACAGATGATTGTTTTACAGTGCATGCTGCTGGCTCTGTATTCACAGCTACTGAAGTAGCAAAGCTGCTTTTTCTTTGGTTGATTGGTTTTAGTTCACTTGTGCTTCTTGGGAGAGGCCTTTTCGTTGTTAATTGGTCCTGAATGTCTCCAAACAACGGATCCAAAAGCATC
Organism: Nerophis lumbriciformis; assembly: GCF_033978685.3. Lineage (NCBI taxonomy): Eukaryota > Metazoa > Chordata > Actinopteri > Syngnathiformes > Syngnathidae > Nerophis > Nerophis lumbriciformis. The sequence goes on along the minus strand of NC_084554.2, from coordinate 5,839,709 downwards.
TTAGCATGGTTTTCCACAAAATCCACAAAGTTGTTGAATCTGATTCTCCTGCCGGTTCTCTGTTGTGTCTCATAAGCTGTGCTTCGCCACTTTTCTCTGAGTTTGTAGGGTAGTTTGGATGTAATTAGCCTTAGGTTCGATGGGATATCAAGTTCCTCCAAATACTGTAAATCTTGCATTACATTACAGCATCCTCTCAAATACATTGCATATGCATGCAGCATTTTCCCATCTTCAGCTTTAATCGCTGTCCAATTCAAGGCTTTTTCCAAGTAAGCTCCTGAAATTTTCATCTCATTTCCAAAATGTTCTTTTAAGAGGCGCCTTGCTTCATAATAGCCCCTACTGGCTTCCATGTGCAAACAGCTGCGAACCAAGTCTCTTGGCAAACCAGAGGTAAACTGCTCAAGGTAGTAGAGTCGGTCTTGATTATTCTCAGTCTTGTCTTCAATCAAGTGTTCAAATGCATGGATGAAAGACTGATATGCCAGTGGGTTACCATCAAACACCGAAATCTCTCTTGCTGGTAGTAGAGACAGTTTTTGCTGTGAGACAATGAGTTTTGCGATGTCACTTTGTCTTTGAATAACCATTTCCAAGTTATCATGAGCAGCATTAATAACCGCATTATCTTGTGCAGAGTGATGTATTATTTTAGTCCGATTTACACTCTGAGTCTTGTGTCCTTCAGTTGCATTTTTGTTTTGAGGTTTATTTAGATCTTTTGATGTGTTGGTGTTCCTTTTAAGTAGAGGTCTGTGGAGACTTAAGATGGTTTGGTGAAGTGGGGTCTTGGGTATTGCACCAAACTCTATAAAGTCCACGTTGCTCTCCATAGTTTCTGTATCATGGTGAGAATCATAATACTCAGTCATGCCATCACCTGGAGGTTCCTGAGCCACATCATGGCTTTCATGAAATAAATCACTTTGAAGGATTTCAATTTTAGCAGTTGATGCTGCGAGGTCTGCTTCCAACTCCATTTGCTCCATCTTTGCTTTAAGGTTTGTTTCCTCCAGTTGCAAGGTGTGTTTTTCCTTCAGTGCAGCAGCTCGAGCCATTGTAGCAGCTTGTTCCGCTTTGGCCTTTTTTAATTCTGAGGATACTGAGGAAGATCTGGAGGCTTTTGATCCAGTGGCAGACTTTGATTTGTGAGATACATTTGATATGCTGTCCAGTGGTCCAACTTTTGATTGTGCAATTTCTTTTTTCCATGTTTCAACATCTTTCATGAAATAATTCAAATTTATTATTCTGGGTTCATACCAGTCATCATAATCATTTTCTTTTTCTTCTTCTGAAAATAGTTCTTGCACAAAGTTGTGAGCATTTTTAAATTCATTCACAGCTCCTTTAAACACTTCAAATTCATCATTGACTTTATCAGCATTCCTAACATCAGTCATCAAAGTCTTTATTTCATTTAGCCTCCTCGTGCACGCGCCCAGTCTGCCTCTGCGCGAAGCAATGCGCGTTCTCAGCATGTCCTCGTGTTCAGCTGCCGTCTCAGGTGTGCCAGACATCATTCCAGATAAACACACAGCTCAATTTAATGTCCACTTATTTCATTCTTAAATGTCCTTCCAACATCCTGTTTTATTGCATTTCACATCCACAATCTGCAACTTTCCTTTCCATAGCGTTCGTATGATTCATTACAGCGCAGCGGCGCGTTCATTCATTCATGACGTCATCAGCTGATTTTACTCACGGCCCGCCGACTGCTTGCTGTCCTCGGTGCAGAGCGATCTTGGTTGGTCTTTTGGGTCTTCAGTGAAGTTTGTTTACTTGTTACGCCTACTCTTGCCTTCCAAAAAGTTCGAAAAAATAAAAATAAAGTAATGCAGAGTATAGTCTTGAGGAGGAGGTGTTTGACTCACTAAATTCCTTAATAAGCACTCGCGGAGATATGTCGAGATTCCAAATGATCATAATTTATTTTCACAAACAAAACATATTCTCCGTGGTTGACTTTCAAAATAATCAAAATAACTTATTTAGCGTGGCTTCAATATAATTTAGCGTGGCTTCCAAATGCGGTAAACAAACTGTTTCACTCCTCACTCCTTCAACATGATAGACAGACAAAGGGCACCCAGCTGTCCCGTCTTCTTAATTATAGGAGGAGGAAGTGGCTCATATAGGAGCGTGAGCAGCTGAAAACAATCAGTCAATCACAATGAAATCTAAAACATCCAATAATTCATCAACATCATTATTGACATTATTTGATTTCATTGTCAAAACAATTAATAAATAAATAATATAGATAGGCTCCAACAGACTGGCTGTGGCCAAAGTGCTGAACGTGGGGGAAAAGTGTGAGGCAGACGCTTCTGCTGGCACAATATCAAAGAAAGTGAAAGTGAAATTAGACACGGTGAAGCCAAACATTGACTGCATGCTTGTTTCTAAACGCAGCGACCGTCACGAAAGATAAAGATGGTTTCTTATGACAAATAAATCATCTTTATTATGTTTTGACTTTTATTTTGTCATAGCTGTCAAAAGTGAACACACTTATCCACATAGGGGAGTAGTAACCCGTTACATTTACTTAGATAAGAAACACAACTTTTACTTTGCTATACAACATTGTTACATTTATTGATATCATAGTTATTTATCATCTATTTAATATTGCTTGTCAAGGCCCTTGCTGGGAATTGTGGTCCCTCTGAAAGAGTATCTTTGTGGGCCCCTCTACCCCATTCATTGCCACCTTCAATCTTTGTCTTTTTTACTCTTCTTGACAGTGCCTGGCGTCATGCACCCAATTTGTTTCATTTTCTTTCATGATGAACCCTTAACAAGTCAGAGTATTATTATGTAAATGCTGTATTATTATTCAATGACACATTTTACAAGAGCACATGAAACACATCATGATAAGGTAACTAAGGTCATGATTCAGTAGTTATTAAGAACAATGTTTCTTACTGAGTAGAAGTTGAATGTGTCACAATACAATTGTGTGTTACACACATGCACAGTCGCATCCTTGCTCTACAATCAACTGGCGACTGTTTTTTGTAATGAACTAGTGACTTGTCCAGAGTGTAGCACAGCCAGGTGACAGCTAACGTAGGCTCCAGAGCAGTGGTTCTTAACCTTGTTGGAGGTACTGAACCCCACCAGTTGCGCATTCACCGAACCCTTCTTTAGTGAAAATAAATAAATAATTCTTAATTTAATCTTAATGTATAACTATTAATCATGAAATGATGTTATTATATTAAAGAAATACTAATAAAGATATATTTTACAAACAGAAAGTTACAGGAATTTACACATGATCCCATGTTTACATCTCATTGTGCAACATGTGAATGTTTTAGTGGGAACTAATTGCGATATCGGAAAGGGGTACAAATTATTTCCAAAGCAGGACCCCCACCCAGACATACAATACTAGTACACAGCTCATGAAAAACAATATGTTGTGTTACTGTCATTGTAAGTGGGCCAAAACACTTATTTTAGAAAATAATCCCATGGAAATGACTTCTGTCATTTGATTATAGTAATAAAACTTTGAACTTGGTATTTAGTCAGGTTTGGGACAGGTGCGCTGTTGGTGTGGCCTCAGTGTGCACATCTAAGTTAAAGTACCAATGATTGTCACACACTAGGTGTGGTGAAATTTGTCCTATGCATTTGACCCATCAAATGTTTGTTCAGCCCCTGGGAGGTGAGGGGAGCAGTGAGCAGCAGCGGTGCCGCGCTCGGGAATCATTTTTGGTGATTTAACCCCCAATTCCAGCCCTTGATGCTGAGTGCCAAGCAGGGAGGTAATGGCTCCCATTTTTATAGTCTTTGGTATGACTCGGCCGGGGTTTGAACTCACAACTTACCCATCTCAGGGCGGACACTCTAACCACTAGGCCACTGAGTAGGTCCACGCATATGGAAAATTAGAGGGAACATTGTTTGGGGGTATCCATAATACGCCGATAGGGAGAAGTTTTTATTTACACGATGAGTCGGGTGTGTCCTGACCTCCGCGGTGGAGGCTCCGCCAAACTCCTGAGGCCGACTCACCGAACCCTTAGGGTTCGATCGAACCCAGGTTAAGAACCACTGGTCCAGAGTCCAGCCTGCGCCCTGTCAAAGCTCATTCTACACACATTATTGTATGAACAAGTAGACTCATTGTTTCACTACTTTAACTCTCTCACTATTCTCAGAAAAAAAGTTTTTAATGTTACAAACCACACAAAACAAGTCAAATGTTGAATTATAATAATCAATTAACAGCAGTCATTTTTATTATAATATTTTGTAGTATAAATGATATGAAAAACATCTTGTTTTAATGAGCTGTACAAGATGGCGCCGCTGTAGTGGCTGCTGGTGGCAGGAGCTCTGTGCTCTTGTGTCATCCTTTTGTGTTCCGGATGTTTCCCTCTTCTTTTCATGTGGGCTTGTTTTTGCCTTTTGGGGCTGTGTGACAAGGGGTGGCACTTTCATGACTTCTGCGGTGCTTTTTTGTGAACTCCTGGATCTGCCTCCCGGGAGCCTTTTGGCCATGGAGACCAGCTGCTGGGTCTCTGCCACACCAGAGTCCGTTTGGAGAGACTGGAGGAGATGTGGATGAAGAGACATGGCTGCGGAGCTGGTGCTGAGCGCCGGGAAGGACAAACTTCACAGTGTCTTGGCTGAATGAGCAGGTATCGGACACCTCGGTCTCCTTGGACGTATCCTCGCTCATCCATGCAGACCAGGACACTGGCCGAGAGCTAGTGGGCGGCCGAGGGTGGAGTCGGCTCTCTTGGTTGCTTTGTTGGGTCTGCTCCTGTCTCTGGCCATGCTCCGCCCACCCCAGCAGACGATGTGTAGAACACCACAGAGTGTATATGTTTGTTTTTTGTTGTTGTTGTTTTACTTTTGAGGCTGTGTGTAGAAGTGGCTGGTTGCATCAGCTTTGCACTTTTAATGTCTTTAATGTCCTTTGTAGTCTTTGATATTTCCCTCTTACACACATGCTTATGGGTGCTATGGCTATGAGTTTTTTCCCCATTGGCCTCAGTCTGGACCCCCTCTCCAGGGGCCCAGGTTTACACTGATTTTTTTTTTTCTCACTCCCCAGCGTTTACCTGTTTCTCACCTTTTTTTTAAGAGGCGCCGGAAGTTGGCAGACCCTTCAGTGATCCTGTTCTGTCTCCCTGTAATGTTTGATCCTGTTCTGTCTCCCTGTAATGTTTGTCTGCTCTTCAATGGGATTGTGCTGAAAATCTGTATTTCCCCTCAGGGATTATTAAAGTCATTCTGATTGTGATTCTGTATGTGGTATGTCTGGGTGGATGTCCTACTGTGTAGAATGTGAGACATGTAACCCTTTCAGAGATCACATTTTGTTCCCCTTCAAACATTCACATTTTTCATAATGAGATGTGTGCTGTTGCACAAGCATGGGATAAAGTGTGTAACTTTTTGTCTGTAAAATACATCATTGCAGCGTTGTTTTAATTAGCATGTATGTAATCTAGGAACAGCATTTCATAATTAATATCCAAAACCCCAAACCAGTGAAGTTGGCACATTGTGTAAATGGTAAATAAAAACAGAATACGATGATTTGCAAATCCTTTTCAACTTATATTCATTTGAATAGACTGCAAAGACTAGATATGTCATGTTCGAACTGAGAAACATTTTTTTTTTTTTTAAATAATCATGAACTTTGTATTTAATGGCAGCAACACATTGCAAAAAAGTTGTCAGAAGGGCATTTTTACCACTGTGTTACATAGCCTTTCCTTTTAATAACACTCAGTAAACGTTTGGGAACTGAGGAGACACATTTATGAGAGCTTCTCAGGTGGAATTCTTTCCCATTCTTGCTTGATGTACAGCTTAAGTTGTTCAACAGTCCGGGGGTCTCCGTTGTGCTATTTTAGGCTTCATAATGCGCCACACATTTTCAATGGGAGACAGGTCTGGACTACAGGCAGGCCAGTCTAGTACCCGCACTCTTTTACTATGAAGCCACGTTGACGTAACACGTGGCTTGGCATTGTCTTGCTGAAATAAGCAGGGGCGTCCATGATAACGTTGCTTGGATGGCAACATGTGTTGCTCCAAAACCTGTATGATGCCTTCACAGATGTCTAAGTTACCCATGTCTTGGGCACTAATACACCCCCATACCATCACAGATGCTGGCTTTTGAACTTTGCACCGAGAATAATCCGGATGGTTCTTTTCCTCTTTGTTCCGGAGGACGCGACATCCACAGTTTCCAATTTGAAGTGTGGACTCGTCAGACCACAGCACACTTTTCCACTTTGTATCAGTCCATCTTAGATGAGCTCGGGCCCAGCGAAGCCGGCGGCGTTTCTGGGTGTTGTTGATAAATGACTTTCACTTTGCATAGTAGAGTTTTAACTTGCACTTACAGATGTAGCAACCAACTGTAGTTACTGACAGTGGTTTTCTGAAGTGTTCCTGAGCCCATGTGGTGACATCCTTTACACACTGATGCCGCTTTTTGATGCAGTACCACCTGAGGGATCGAAGGTCACGGGGATTCAATGTTGGTTTTCAGCCTTGCTGCTTACGTGCAGTGATTTCCCCAGATTCTCTGAACATTTTGATGATACCATACCATACCATACCATACCAACTTTATTTATAAAGCCCTTTAAAGACAAGCACAGTTGAAAAACAAAGGGCTGTACACAACAAAGAAATGAAGGCAAAGGACAGACTAAAAAATAACGTTTAAAACAGAAATAAAAATACACATTTAAAAAGCAAATATAAATTACCCTAAGAACAGTTTGTTAAATAAAAAGATTTTAAAAGTTAAAAACAGTTCAAAAATTTAAAAGCTAAAAACATGATGATGTTACAGACCTTAGATCAGGGGTGCTCAATACGTCGATCGCGATCTACCAGTCGATCGCAAAGGTAGTATTGGTAGATCGCATTACATTATAAAAATAGATAAATAAAAAAAATAACAACAATTTTTTTTTTTATGTAATGCAAATTTTTTTTTTTTAATGTAATGCAAATTTACGCCAGCCTATCATCCACCCCGTCTTTTGATTGATAAACAGGGCAGCCAGTCAGATGACATCTTCGTTTTCCTGACACTTAGGTCACTGCGCATGCGCAAACAACGGCGCTCAGTGCAGCAAAGCTAACAAGCTTCTCAGCGAGTTACCGCCAATTTTCAGCCTTCGGTTTTTTCTTTTTCTCTTAAGTGTATAAAAATGAGTGGGGGAGCTGGACCAAGTAAGAAGACAAAAACGTATCACTTTCATACGGAATGGGAGGAGGACTTTTTTTTCACGATGACATTTTCGAAGTGCGTTTGCCTCATCTGCCAATCTGCCATCGCAATTCCAAAGAAGCGAAATGTGGAGCGGCATTTTCGGACTATTCATGGCAAATACGACACCGACTTCCCGCTGAAAAGCGAGCTGAGAAAGAGAAAGGTGAAGGAACTGAAATCCCAGTTGTCCGGACAGCAGTCATTTTTCACACAAACTTCAAAAGCGAAAGTCGCCACCGAAGCATCATTCCGGGTGAGTCACATCGTCGTTAAAAACAAGAAGTCCTTCCAAGACGGAGAGATGGTAAAGGAGGCATTCGTTGAAGACTTTAAAAATAAGGCAGAAATATTATCTTCGATCAAAGCTCTCCAGTTGTCAAGATGTACAGTTACACGGCGCTGTGAAGCCATGGCTGAGGATTTAACCCAGCAACTTTGGACGGACATCGGAGATTGCGAGTGTTTCTCACTGCAGTTGGACGAATCTACGGACGTGAGTGACACAGCCCAGATGTGCATTTTCATCCGTATGGTGTTTAGTGATATCACTACAAAAGAAGAGCTACTAACATTACTGCCCATGAAAGAACAGACGCGAGGAGAGGACATATTTCAGTCGTTTAAAAACTTTGTGGAGAAAACTGATGTCTATCACCACGGATGGAGCTCCCGCAATGGTTGGCCGCTTGAATGGATTCATTGCCAAGTGCAGGCAGGACGATGATTTCCCGGACTTCCTAAATTACCATTGCATAATCCACCAACAAGCGTTATGCGCTAAAATGCTCAACAGGAAGGAGATCATGGATGTTGCAATGAAGATCGCCTGTTCTAATCGCGCCAGATCTCTTCAAAGACGGTTATTTCGTGCACATCTGGAGAAGGCTGACTGCGACCACTCTGAGTTGTTGCTGCACACTGACGTGAGATGGCTTAGTCGAGGGAAATTCCTGCAAAGATTTCGAGAGCTCTGTCCAGAGATTAAGGAGTTTTTTCGTGTAGCAGCTGGACATGCAGAATACACGCAACTAAATGACGGTCAGTGGCTGTTAGACTTGGCATTTTTAACCGATCTGACCAACATGTTGAATGATCTTAATCTAGAGCTGCAAGGAAAAGACAAAACAGTGATCAATATGATCAGCTCAGTTAATGCTTTCAAACGAAAGATGAAACATCTCTCCTCAAAGCTGCAGCGCCATGATTTGGCAAACTTCCAGAACCTGGCGTCAGAGCTGGAGATGCAAGGGAAGGCCTGTGTGCAACTTGACAGTGCACGCTACACAGAGCAGATTGACAATTGTCTGTCAGAGTTTGACAAACGCTTTCAAGACTTTTCTTTGCTCGAGCCAGTCGCTACATTCATGTGCTATCCTTTTCGGGAAGATGCTGAGGTTGATTCCCTCGCATCACAAATTGCAACACTATTTCACCTGAACTCTTCTGGAGTGGAATATGAGATTTTGACACTGCAAGCCGACATTGAGCTGAAGTCCAGAGCTCATGGACAGTTCTGGAACTTACTCACAGAGGTAAAGTACCCCAACATCAGGAAATGTGCTACCTCCTTGACTGCATTATTCGGCTCCACTTATTTATGTGAGTCAGCCTTTTCCCACATGAAGATCATTAAGTCCAAGTACCGTTCCACCATGACTGATGAACATTTGGAAGTGTGCTTGAGGCTGGCTGTCAGCAGCTACTGTCCGGACTATGCATCCCTGACTGATTCAATTCAGTGCAAGTCATCAGAGTAAACTCGGGTAATGACAAAAAATGTACATAGTTAATTGTGTTGTGTTGTGCAATATTGGCTCATGCAGTTATGCATGTACATCAACATACATTGTTGATATAAAGAATCCTCAATATATTTAGAAATAAATATATGTTTTGCATTTTTGTAGTAGGTACATCATTTTGACTTGATCATTTTATAAGTAGCTTGCATGCTGAAAAAGTGTGAGCACCCCTGATTCTTGTGTTATCATTAAACACCTTTAATTTATTAACAATATTAACTATATGTGTTAAACATGCTTGCATTATCATTAAACACCTTTAACTTGTTAACAAAAACATATATTTCATAAATAAGTAAATATATATTATATATATGAATGAGGTAGATCCCCACGACTTGATCAATTGAAAAGTAGCTCGCCTGCAGAAAAAGTTCCTTGCAATAGCTGGTTGAGAAATATTGTTCTTAAACAATTTGCCCACGCATTTGTTCACAAAGTGGTGACCCTCGCCCCGTCCTTGTTTGTGAATGACTGAACATTTCATGGAAGCTGCTTCTATACCCAATCAAGGCACCCACCTGTTCCCAATTAGCCTGTTCACCTGTGGGATGTTCCAAAAAAGTGTTTAAACATTCCTGAACTTTCTCAGTTTTCCAGTTTGAACGTTTATTATCTTGTCTTTGCAGTCTATTCAATTGAATATAAGTTGAAAAGGATTTGTTGTATTCTCTTTTTGTTTACCATTTACACAACGAGACAACTTCACTGCTTTTGGGGTTTGTATATTGAAAAAAAGAACATTAAAAAAAAATAAAGTCCACAAAAATGTATCAATCAATTTTTTTTTAAATTAGCCCCTTAAGTCGTTTAACAGCTATAAAATGATGTTGCTGAAAAGAGGATATGTGTCAAATGTGTGTGTGTGGAGCACAAGCACTGATCCTGCAGCCGTGTGTGGAAGTGTCAGTGTGCACACTTACTAAATAAAAGCTAAATAGTGCTGGCACCACAGCGATGAGTGTTGATAAATCATATTGGGCGTGATAAATCATTATATTGGCATTTTCTCCCAGTATCGTGGCTGTTTTAATGATCAGCATATATTCTGCATATTATTTTGCATATTCTGCTCACTTAAGAGACGCCATCCACTTTGCACAGGTTTAGTAGATCAGCTCTGCGTGTGCCATCCGGTTTGCACCTGTTTTAGTACACGCAAACCTTTAACAAATCAGGCCCTGTGAGTCCAACTCCATCCTGGAGAAGAGGATTGTACTTTGTCACACCTGTGCAACTTGGGTGTGCCACCTGAAGACTAAGCTCCTGCTGGTAGCTCTTAACCACAATAAGGTGACAATCTCAAATATGAAAGTGAAATCAATTCAATAAAGTACCCTTGATCCACATTTTTCAACCAATTTATCTTAACTTGATGGCCTAATTCTTCAACTGAATGTTCACCTTTAGTAGGACTTCACACACAATAGTCAATATTTACAAAAGTGACAAGTACAGTCCACTTATGAAGAAAACAAAAACATTCTTCTCAAACTAGTTCATCTACAAGTCAGCTGCATCATGCCTCAAAGTTTCCGCATTCTCCACTTATTCACACACAGAGAAACTTAACAGCACTGCCTACACTCTAGACATAGTCATCTTTTTTTGTTAAATGTTTAAATATTAACTGTCAGTTTACTGTACTGTGCCAACTGTACTACTATATGAGTACGTGTTTTCTATTGTTTCATTGAAAATAAAACAGCAAAGTCCATTTGGCTGTCATCTGTTTTAATTATGAGACACAATTGTGTCAAAGTCATGATTTTTTTATTTCATGCTTTAAAATAAGAAATAATTACTTAAAAAAAGTAGTTTTATACTTGTGAGTGTTGATGACACACCTTTGCAACAGTTGATATTCTAGTTTCAAGCATGTTTTACTCAATATAGGTCATCAAATCTCAGCAACAAGCTGTAATATCTTACTGAGATCATTTAGGACCAAAACACTTAAAACAAGTAAAACACATAAAATCTGCTTAGTGAGAAGAATGATCTTATCAGACAGAAAATAAGCAAATATCACCCTTATTTGAGATATTTCATCTTACTTAGATGTCAGTTTTTGCAGTGCACCCCCTGGTGGCGCTATTGCTGAAAAGTGGCAGCAGTCAACTGACAAGAAGTCTTCTACAAGCGCCCCTTGTGGCCACGTCAGGTAAATGCCTGCGTGGCTTTTCTGGGAAATCACCTGACCTGACAAGCACAACAGGTGTGACAAGTTTGCCGCCGAACAAACAAAAAACATAAACAACAATAAAACGTATAATTGACGGATAGATCTGAAGTTGATCTCGAGACTATTGTGTTAAATGTAAACAGTAAAAAAAATGTATAATTTATTTTGTAACACTTTAATGAGTAGGACCCTTTTGGATCCCCAATCATTTTAGTGTGATTTGTTTTTAAGTGTCATTGCTCAAAAAATAATGAATTCAAATCAATGGTGTTATTGACCTTTTTAAGGCTCCAATTATTATATAATCTCAAATATTCCACTTAAAAATTTTATTGGGTGAAAATATTGCATATTTGGTGTTTTTTCCATAAAAAAAACATGGTTTTCTTTGACAAAAAGAGCATACAACTTAAATCTTTAAAAACTTTATATTGACAGATAGACCTAATGTTGATCTAGAGATTTAAAACTTGAATAATAATACAAATAATAACACTGAATAATGACACATTTTTTATATTTTTTTGACCAAAACCCTTTGGGGTCCCCGGGATCAAGCCCGAGTGGAGGCCTAAATGTATATTTTTTATACATATATTGTATTGGTTTTTAAAATAAATGGCCCCCGCTTGCTTTGATTTTTCAGTGTGCGGCCCTCAGTGGAAAAAGTTTGGACACCCCTGCTTTACATGGACTGGCACCTCAGTATATCTCGGACCTCATCCAAATGTACACTCCTGCGCGCGCTCTGAGGTGCGAGAGCCAGCTCCAGCTCGTGGTGCCCAAGACCAGACTTAAAACCAGGGGATACAGGGCCTTCTCTGTGGTCGGCCCTAAGCTCTGGAACACTCTGCCCCTCCATGTTCAAACTGCTCCCACAGTGGACTCTTTTAAGTCTCGTCTTAAGACACACTTTTATTCTCTGGCTTTTAACACTACGTGAGTTGTGTGGTCCTCTGTTGTCCTCTGTGTTTTTAAAACATTGATTTCTGTTTACTGTTTTAATTAGTTTTACCCTTTAAAATCGTTTTTAATCATATTTATTTTGTATTTTTTACAGTTTCATTTAATTTTTCCAAATTCGCATCATTTTCAGATTCAAATCTGTTTTGTTTTTTTTCCAGGTTCCCACATTGGCCCTTTTTTTTTTTTTTTTTTTTTTTTTTACATAATATTGGATATAGAGAACATTCAAACACTCCATTTGAATATAAAATATTTAATTCAATGATTTGGTGCTTTTTCAAACAGTCAAAATGATGTACAAAGAAAACTAAGCAAAAAAGTTACAACAATTCTTCACAAAAATGAAGATAAATATAACCTCAGAGAAAAATGTCATCTAAAAAAAATTGCGATTCTGATGTCGACAAGACTTTATTCAGCCCTTCCAAAAAAATGAAAACATATTTTTCATACAAAAATATAGTTGTAGACATTGTAAAACCATTCTCTGTGAGACATTAATGACTTAGTATATTAATCAATGAATTAATCTCTGCCTTCTTTTTATTACGTCCTAACTTTTATTCACACGTTCATGCACATATAAACACATTTTATTCGTACTTGTTCAGTGTATTGGTATCTATATTATTACAATTCGGCTAAATTCTTTAAATTAAGGAAACAAATAATAAATATTGATTTCACAGTTACAGCATGGGATATGTGACCACCTTAAGGAGGATTTACAGTAAAAACATACATATACAATTATTTCCAATATTTTAGAGTCATTCTTACCAATACACTATTTGTTTGTGTACATTGAAATGATTCTGATCCTCATCTAATGACAGCTACACGCAATTATTTTGTTGCTGAAAGAAAAAAGTGTTAAAAAAGAGCCATAAATCCAAAGTCCAGAAGGCAGTTGCAGAAAGAAACACAACAGGAAGTAAAAGAGGGCATACAAATCCTGGAAAGAAACTAACACCATAACCATAGCCGGAAGCTATTAGTAGACTTCCTGTACTCTGCTAATGGTAATCCACGTTCTGATATTGCTCTGCAAAATATTATATATTACACTAAAGCTAACGTGAGACTTATTGTAAGATACACAGTTATTTAATAGCAGTTGAAATGCTACGTTGTGGAATTTTCGTATTAAAAATATGTTTTATTGAATTAATTGTAATACCAGTTAAGACAAAAGCAAGTTAAAACCACTATACGATCACACACGAAAAAAGTATACTGTTAAAAACCATTGTATTAAGTCACATCTGTAATTGCATTTCATGTAATTGTAAAAATATGAAAATGTTATGTACTTGAGCAGACTTCCTGTACTCTGCTAATGACATCGAAATCAGCAGAGGTGTTAACCACATATTGTGTTTATGTGCGTTCTGATCGCTCATTGCAGCTACCAGTAAAGAACCACATCACCCAATCCAGCCTGTGTGTGGGTTCTTGGCGGGACGGGTACACAGCAGTTACATATATATGCTTTTATTATTAAATCAACATAAAAAACACAAGATACACTTACAATTAGTGCACCAACACAAAAAACCTCCCTCCCCCATTCACACTCATTCACACAAAAGGGTTGTTTCTTTCTGTTATTAATATTGTGGTTCCTACATTATATATCAATACAGTCTGCAAGGGATACAGTCCGTAAGCACACACGATTGTATTTTTTTATGACAAAAAAAAAATGTTTTACCTTGAAAATAATTTTTTACCTTGAAAAAAAAATTTACCTTGAAAAAAAAATATCTTGAAAAAAATGTTTTACCTTGAAAATCATTTGTTTACCTTGAAAATCATTTTTAACCTTGAAAAAAAAATTGTACCTTGAAAATTTTTTTTTACCTTGAAAATCATTTTTTACCTTGAAAATCATGTTTTAACTTAAAACATTTTTTTTAAATTTTTTTTTTTTTGTAACATTTTTAAAAAAATGTAAAACATTTTAAAATTGTTTTAATTTTTTTTTTATTTTTAAATTTTTTTTAATTTTTCTTTTTTTAAATTTAAAAAAAAAAATTCTTTTTTTTTTACATTTTTAAAATATTTTTTACTTTTTTTTAACTTTAAAAATTTTTTTTTACCCTAACCCTAACCCTAATCTTAACCCTAACCCTAACCTTAACCCTATCCCTAACCCTAACCCTAAAAAAAATGTTAATTGTTAAAATTGTTTAAAAAAATTAAAATTGTTTTAAATTGTTTTAAAAAATAAAAATAAAAATTTAGAAATTAAAAAAAAATTAAGAAAAAGTTTTAAAAAAAGTTAAAAAAAAGTTTTAAAAAAAGTTTTAAAAAAAGTTTTAAAAAAGTTTAAAAAAAAAAAAATATATATATATATATTTTTTTTTTTTAAATAAAAAAATGTAAAAACATTTTTTGAAAATTAAAAAAATTTGAAAATCATTTTTTACCTTGAAAATCATTTTTAACCTTGAAAAAAAAATTTGACCTTGAAAAAAAATGTTTACCTTGAAAATCATTTTTTACCTTGGAAAAAAAAATGTGAAAAAAAATGAAGGATAATAAATGATACAGAGGGAGGTCTCTAACAGCCTACAATGAAGAGAGCTTGGCCATGGCAGAATTCAAGCTGCAGGGCAAGGAGTTTGAAGTGCATTAATGAACTCATATGGTGAATATCTTGGAGAAAGCACACTGTCAGAAAGTGTTTAGGCTTATCTTATTCTGACGCAGTTTTGAGATGTTAGATTTCATGTGCTCTTAATTTGGCGATCTAGTCTGAGACGTCATTACCTGTTTGTAGCGTTTCTGCGTAATTCCTGACTAAAATGTAAGTATAGGTCGAATATAGCACGGTTATTAATGCTACAATGCCTATAACGTGTTAGATGTAGCCTTAAACGAGTGTTTGTTTGCAACAATGTTTCTGCTTGACGACATAATTCGCCAGCTCAACTTTCGCCCTGTTAATACTTCTTGTTGCACAGTAGTTACCCTATCCTACCACTAGAGGGCGACACAGACCACGTTTAAATCACTGTCTAAATCAACAGTGCTTATTCTCCATTCATCTCTTATTGACTGCTTTAATAGTCCATGTACATTTGTTTGTATATTTGTTTCATAACACATTGTAGAGTATATTATATTATATATAATATTGTACATATCCTGTTGTATTATTGCATATTATATTGCCTAAATGTATCCTAATCATTATTTGTATGTGTTCCCTTTAGACCCCACACACACCTATACTACAATTGTTTTATTATTTATTTTTTTCTCTAATAAAGTTGTTTTTATCGTCCCTCCTCCCCCAGCCCCCCCCCCTTATTATTATTAATTGTTCAACTTCATCATTAAAGAGTGCCTGAAAGCCTCTCTGTGCCCTACTCTCTGACCGCAGTCCTTGTCCTAAGAAGATATCAGACCAGCATTCCGCATCCAGAGTAACCTACTCTATCACACACACCATCACTTGAAGTAAATAGTAGTATTTCAGTTTGAGCACATCATTAAATAGTTATTGTAAGGAAGGGATAGTAGTTCTTTTAGAGTTGGGACACGATGAACAGATTCCGGCCAGAGAATCCTTTAATCATCTTTATTGCTGAAAGGCAGATGTAAATGTGTGTGGTTTTGTGTGCGTGTGTGTGTGCGTGTGTGTGTGTGTGTGTGTGTGTGTGTGGTCTAAACAAATAAAGAAAAGAGGGAAAACTACAATCTTATTATATACTCATTAATATGCAGCAATATACATGTATATGCATACATAATATAACATAATATAATATAAAGGTATGCATAACAACAACATATGTATACTGCATTTAACTATGCATGAACTTCAAACAAGTTTCTAAGCTTCAAAGGCATAATTGGCGATTATGTGGTCTCTGTCGCCCTCTAAAGGCCAAACTCCGCCATCGCAATTGCAATGACGTTAAAAAAAACTACACATGAATGTAATCGCCGTCAACGAGAATAATTATCTCTCAATTGACCCAGAAACAACTGAACTTAGCACACGATGCACCAAACATTTGCAGAAGTAGCAAGGCACGACATTCAGTTCAAATGCTGTAACAGTATGTGACAAAACTTACATTTAGTCGTCAACGCACACAAGGCTGGCTGCCACCATTGATTGAAACCGCCTATTCTGACAAAGACGTGCTTTAAGAGGGAAATGACGTCACAGATTGACCTATCAACTTAAAGACACAGGAACATTACAGAACTGGTTAACGGCACACAATAGGCTTTCGTACACAGCCGCCCCCAACTGTCCGTATGGCAGTTGAAACCAGGAGAAAGTCTATGAGGTTGTGTCCTTGTCATCAAGAGGTGGAAGCATGATCAGTCGGGCGACTGGGCGAAGGTAGGTGCGATTCTTCACTTGTACTCGGGCAGTCCGGACCCGTCCATCTGCTCCTGGATGTGACTGAATGATCCGTCCTACAGGCCACGATCCTCGGGGGAGTTGGGGATCCACTATCAAGACAACTTGACCAGCCAAAAGGGTCTTGCCATCGTTCCTCCACTTGTTACACTCTTGAAACCCTGGCAGGTAATGCTGGATGAAAGACGACCAGAAGTGATCTGCTAGGACTTGGCTGTGCCTCCAACGTCTTTTTTCGAGACCACAGGGATCGTAGATTGCTTGAGGTAGAGATGAATCGTGACGGCCCTTAAGAAGGAGATTTGGCGTGACAGGGTCTAGGTCTGAGGCGTCCGAAGACAGGTAACCAAGAGGTTTAGCATTCATTATGCCTTCAACCTCTATCAATGTTGTCAGTAATACTGGTTCAGGGACTGTTTGGTCTTTCAGAACAACTCTGAGTGCTGTCTTAATGGATTTTACTTCTCTCTCCCATGTGCCCCCAAAATGTGGTGCGCTTGGAGGATTGAATCGGAATGAAATCTGGTGCTCTGCAAGTTGCTCTCTCAACTGTGGTTCCATTGAAGCAACTGCGTCACATAATTCACGTTCTCCACCAACAAAGTTGGTACCATTGTCCATGAGGAGTTCAGAGGTTTTTTTGAGTAATTCTGTGGCTCCTTCGTATTCTGGTGAAAGTGATGCAAGTCGACTGTCTGAAGGCAGAGACCGTTCAGCCTTGAGCGCTCTCAACTCTTCTGGAAAACAATCTCCTTGTGCCTTTTGCAATACAAGCTTTTCGGCTTGCAGAAAATCCATGGCGGAAGGTGGGGATGAAGCACCAGCATCACCCGCCCCATGAAGGGAGCTAGCTGTCTCTTGTAGAAGCTGATTCCATGTGGAGAACTTACTGAAATCAGTAAGCTGAGTGGATGAAGCACTGGAAATAGTTCCAATGAAGGCGGATTTCCTCAGCTCTGTGGCATCCGGTTCCGATTCAGTATATGGGGATTCAGTGGTAACGTGCAGACAGGAAGGCTGATGGGAAGATGCGGAGATCACAGACGGACCTTGTAGGGACCAGCCTAGATTGGTACAGATTGCTATGGGCCCGCCAGATGGGCCTGCTCGCACCGGCTCTGTAGGAGCAAGAAGCTGAGACATATCAGAACCTATGAGGAGTAGCGGTTGCGCTCGATGGATAGGCAGCAAAGGAAGGTCTTTGAGGTGCTCGTAGCGTTTTTGGAGGGCCGCTACTGGATATGTGTGCTGAGATAGGCTCAGATTCTCAGCTGTGAAGGCATTTTTAATCCAATATTTCTTGCTTGGCTTGAAGATGGGGGTGACGTGAAGGCTGACTGACGAACCATTGAGCACTTTCACTTCTTGTTGAACAGTTCTCAGGTGAAGGGTTTCAGGATGCTTAGCAAGTTGTAGTTGCTCTACTGCAGAGGGGAGGATGAGTGTTCTCTCAGAACCATCATCGAGCACAGCAAATGTCTCTAGAGTGCGGTCTCCATTTTGTAAGAGCACTTTAACAACTTTCAGCAAAACTCTTTGAGGGCTTTGAGGCTGTTCCAGGTAGACTGTGGGGGTTTGGTTACTCATCATCAAGACTTGTTGAGATGACTCTTGGATCGTGTCATGCAGTACTGTGAGGTGCGTCTCTTTGCATAAGTAATAAGGGCGTTTAAGCGTACATGCTGCAGCTTTGTGGCCATGACCGCACTTCCAACATCTGTTACTTTCTTGGATCCACTTATTGATCTCACTGGTATTCAGTTTCTTGAAGTCCAGACATGAGTTGAGATAATGCTCCTTACTGTTGCAAAATGGACAATAAGGACTAGGTTTAAAGGGTTGTGACTTTGTCAGATTGGTGCTCTGGCTGCTACCGGTCTCACCAGAACATAGGAGAACTGACGCTGTCCTTTGTTTGGGCCATGGACCATTATGCTCCCTCTTGGCAGGAGGAGGCCCCGGGTTGTAGAGGTGAGTGACTCGGCTAGCCAGGCGCTTAGCTTGAGCTTTAACTTGCAGCCAGGATGCCAGGTCGGGCAGGGTGTAAGTTTGGTTGGTACCTGGCTGTAGGATGCCTCGACAAAGACAGTATTCCATAAATCCATCTCGGTGAGCAGGGGGGCATTTTACTAATGAGGCGGTCAACGTGAGAACCACATTTAAGCTCGTATCCAAGGGGTCCCTCTAAAGTCCGCAACATACCAACTAAGGTCTGAACTGAGAGAGCGAAGGTGTCGAAAGCTTCTGCATTCCCCACTCTGATTGCTGGTGAGTTAAGAATAGCTCCTAGTTCACTCTGTACTAGTTGTCTGGGATGGCCATATTTGTCTTGTAGAGCCCCTAGCGCAGCCGTGTACGGTTTTGGGTCATACATGAATGACTTGGCTAACTGCAGAGCGTTAGGGAGTTTGAGCTGATTTAGTAGAACTTGATATTTATATTGCTCGCTGAGGTGAGGATGACTATTCATCAAGTTCTCTAGCGCCATCTTGAGTAGGGCGAAATCACTTTCCCGGCCACTCTCAAACCTCAAAGCTGTAGTGGGGGCTACTAAAGTGGGGACACAAGTTTGTGCACCTTGGACAGGAATGGGAATCGTTGTCAATGGCTGTGTAATCGAGATAGTGGCAGCGGATTTCATTGGAGTTATTGATGGGAGCTGAAGCATGTCGGCAGAGGGCGGAGCTGACGTCGTTGATATTGCATCATCTTCAGACTCCGACAGGAAAGACTTGACAATACGGGCAATGTGTAAGTCTTTTTCCAGTTTCTTTAAACGTCTGCGCCGTTCCATTTCCCTCGCCATATTCTCCTTGGCAAGGTGAGCATCCTCTTGTAGTCTTTGTCCTTCTTTGGCTTGTGCATCCAATCTCTTCGCCTCCAAGTCAGCTTTCCTTTCCTCCTCTATTTCTTGCTGTAGGTCAGCAAGCTCCAAACCTTTAATTCGCTCCTCTAGGGCAGCTGTTTGAACATCCGGAATATTTTGGAGCAGTTGAAGCCCATGCGATCGCCGAGAGGATCGACGTGATGAAGCAGATGACTGGTACTCTGACGCACTCCTAGCTCTGGTTGGCCCTGCTTCACCGTGTTGTCCTACTGGCAGTGAGGAGATTTGGGCAGCAGGCAGTTGAGAGGGAAGGAGGGTGACATCGTAAGGGGCCAAATGCTGTGGTAGTCGAATGTCTCTCTTTGGCCTGACAGAGGGCTGGTGATCAGCAGGTGATGAATCCTTAGGTCGCTGGTTCAAATCCGGCTCGAAGGACCAATGTAAGGAAGGGATAGTAGTTCTTTTAGAGTTGGGACACGATGGACAGATTCCGGCCAGAGAATCCTTTAATCATCTTTATTGCTGAAAGGTAGATGTGAATGTGTGTGTGTGTGTGTGTGTGTGTGGTCTAAACAAATAGAGAAAAGAGGAAAAATTACAATCTAATTATATACTCATTGATATGCAGCAATATACATGTATATGCATACATAATATAACATAATATAATATAATATAAAGGTATGCATAACACCATATGTATACTGCATTTAACTATGCATGAACTTCAAACAAGTTTCTAAGCTTCAGAGCCATACATGGCGATTATGTGGTCTCTGTCGCCATCTAAAGGCCAAACTCTGCCATCGCAGTTGCAATGACGTTAAATAAACTACACGTGAATGTAAACGCCGTCAACGAGACTAATTATCTCTCAATTGACCCAAAAACAACTGAACTTAGCACACGATGCACCAAAGATTTGCAGAAGTAGCAAGGCACAGGATTCAGTTTAAATGCTGTAACAGTATGTGACAAAACTTACATTTAGTCGTCAACGCACACAAGGCTGGCTGCCACCATTGATTGAAACCGGCTATTCTGACAAAGACGTGCTTTAAAAGGGAAATGACGTCACAGATTGACCTATCAACTTAAAGACACAGGAACATTACAAAACTGGTTACAGACACACAATAGGCTTTCGTACACACACAAAAATATGTTTTTATTAATTCTTTCTTTTCATTTATATATATTTTAATGTTAGAGCTTTCTACTTTTTCATATTACATTTTTTTTACAGTTTCATTTAATTTTTCCAAGTTTCGCATCTTTTTCAGATTCAAATCTGTTAAGTTTTTTTTTCCAGGTTCCGACTTTGGCCCTTTTTTACATAATATTGGATATGGAGAACATTCAAACACTCCATTTGAATATAAAATATTGACATTCAATGATTTGGTGCTTTTTCAAACAGTCAAAATGAAGTTCAAAGAAAACTAAGCAAAAAAGTACAACAATTCTTCACAAAAATGAAGATAAATATAACCTCAGAGAAAAATGTCATCTAAAAAAAAAATTGCGATTTTGATATTGACAAGACTTTATTCAGCCCTTCAAAAACAGAGAGAAAACGTATTTTTCAATACAAAAATAAAGTTGTAGACATTGTAAAACCATTCTCTGTGAGACATTAATGACTTAGTATATTAATCAATGAATTAATCTCTGCCTTCTTTTTATTCTGTCCTAACTTTTATTCACACGTTCATGCACATATAAACATATTTTATTCTTACTTGTTCAGTGTATTGGTATTTATATTATTATAATTCGGCTAAATTCTTTAAATTAGGGAAACAATAATAAATATTGATTTCACAGTTACAGCATGGGGATATGTGACCACCTTAAGGAGGATTTACAGTAAAAACATACATATACAATTATTTCCAATATTTTAGAGTCATTCTTACCAATACACTATTTGTTTGTGTACATTGAAATTATTCTGATCCTCATCTAATGACAGCTACAAGCAATTATTTTGTTGCTGAAAAGAAAAAAGGGTTAAAAAAGAGCCATAAATCCAAAGTCCAGAAGGCAGTTGCAGAAAGAAACACAACAGGAAGTAAAAGAGGGCCTACAGTGACCCCTGCTGGAATTATTAAGATAGTGGCAACAAATCCTGGAAAGAAACTAACACCATAACCATAGCTAACGTTGCTAGCTAGAAAACATGGACATAAAACAAAATGAAAGTACATTTATACGAGGTGACGCTTGAGTGCGACAGCGTGCAGGACGATGAGGACAGTGGTAGATGCGATGCTCAGCTTTTCCGCAATATAGACAAAGCAGAAGACGAAGGCGACGATCTCTCTCTGCTTGAGAGAGACGATTCCCTCCAAGCTGCATGGGTTCCTCCTCCCGACAACGGGTATCGGTGCGGACGTTGTTTGACGAGCTCCATGGCCACGCCCACTATACGTTGTTTGACAGCTCCATGGCCACGCCCACTATACGTCGAGGTGCGAAGTCCTTGCCGTCGGAATCTCTCTCTCTCCCAGTCAATGAGGCGATTCTCAATCTCCACCGCCAATGCGACGAGCTACTGCAATTTAATGTTGGCCCCCGGGTCTTGGCTTTGACGTGCTCTACATCAGTGGTCCCCAACCACCGGGCCGTGGATCGATTGGTACCGGGCCGCACATGAAATTTTAAAAATAAAATAAAACAAATATATATATATTTTTATTACTAAATCAACATAAAAAACACAAGATACACTTACAATTAGTGCACCAACCCAAAAAACCTTCCTCATTCACATAAAAGGGTTGTTTCTTTCTGTTATTAATATTCTGGTTCCTACATTATATATCAATATAGATCAATACAGTCTGCAGGGATACAGTCCGTAAGCACACATGATTGTATTTTTTTATGACAAAAAAAAAAAATGAAGGATAATAAATAATACAGATGGAGGTCTCTAACAGCCTACAATGAAGAGAGCTTGGCCATGGCAGAATTCAAGCTGCAGGGCAAGGAGTTTGAAGCGCATTAATGAACTCATATGGTGAATATCTTGGAGAAAGCACACTGTCAGAAAGTGTTTTAGTCTTATTTTATTCTGACGCAGTTTTGAGATGTTAGATTTCCTGTGCTCTTAATTTGGCGATCTAGTCTGAGACGTCATTTCCTGTTTGTAGCGTTTCTGCGTAATATGGGCTCTTGTGTAAACAGCATTGTGTGCGTTCCTGACTAAAATGTAAGTATACATCGAATATAGCACGGTTATTAATGCTAAAATGCCTATAATGTGTTAGATGTAGCCTTAAACGAGTGTTTGTTTGCAACAATGTTTCTGCTTGACGACATAATTCGCCAGCTCAACTTTCGCCCTGTTAATACTTCTTGTTACACAGTAGTTACCCTATCCTACCACTAGAGGGCGACACAGACCACGTTTAAATCACTGTCTAAATCAACAGTGCTTATTCTCCATTCATCTCTTATGGACTGCTTTAATAGTCCATGTACATTTGTTTGTATATTTGTTTTATAACATATTGTAGAGTATATTATATTATATATAATATTATACATATCCTGTTGTAATATTGCATATTATATTGCCTAAATGTATCCTAATCATCAGGGGCGTCACTAGCTTTTAAGGACAGGGGGGGCTTAGCCCCCAGGAGATGCACAGGATGTGAGCGAACGTAGCGCACGAGCACAAAACCTCACAAACGGCTAACAAAGACTTAGAAATTATTAATTGTTATTATTATTATTTCAGTGGGTTTATTTTCAATCCGTGTTCAGTACAACAACAAACATGGGTTTGCACAGTGGCATTTTGTTTACAGCATCAACAAGAAACAATGACTTGCATGATCCTTCAAGATACACTGAAACACAATGAAAGTCATGGCATTAGCCTCTATGTTATTACTTCACAACATAGAGGCTAATGCCACCACTTTCGCTCACAATACAATAATTGTTTGTGCCCAAATATTTTGAAGTTGCACAGATTACATTTTGGGCACATATGTGACTAAAATGGTTGTAAATTCAAGCCCTGGAAATATTACTTAATTACTTGAATTAAAGTAATATCTGGATTGGGATAATTTGGCTTATATATGATATATTTATATATACATATATATATATATATATATATATATATATATATATATATATATATATATATATATATATATATATATTATGGCAAGTCGTTAAGGAAATTAAATATATATGGAAGTCTGAATAGAAATGAGAAACGTATATATATACTGTAAATAAGAAAGACTTAGAGTCCGTCTGCTGATCTGAAAAAGAGCCAAAGCTGTCAAAGAGCTGAGGGACCATCTTCAAATTTCAATGCTGAAACAAATAATGCAAACAATAAAATGTAACTTAATTTATTCATTTTATATTAAATGTCTTGGTTTTTCCTCCCTCTGAAAATCCTATGAAATGTTTAACAAGCCATCCTATAACAATACAACAGCTATTAATGTATCAATACAATAAAACGAATATATTTAATGATGTTTTTTTTCATTATTTTAACAATAGGCTAATGTATATTACTTTATATGGATTCTACAAGAAACACAAAACTTAAAAACTAAATTATTTACAATTGCAGACACAAGGTTTCGTGCAGCTTCACTCATTGTAAAGGAAGACGGAAGTCCACGCAGGAGAAAAATGACTACAAAGATGGTGTCTGGGTTTTTCTTATATATATATATATATAAATATATATATATATATATATATATATATATATATATATATATATATATATATATATATATATATATATATATATATATATATTTATATATATATATATATATTCACTGCAATAAGGTAACATCACCAGAATGATTGACAATTAGGAGGACCAATAGTCAACATGATCCACCCAGAAATAAATAAAACAAATGGCTTATCGATAAGCCATTAAAAAAAAAAAGTTTTAATATTTATTTATATGTATCATTATTCTCCTACTCACCTTTCCAGTAGAGGCCTCTCCCCTCTCACTTTATGTGCTCCTCTGCCCTGACTCTTACAGGTCAATAGGGGTTGTGGAGTGATTATTATTATTATCTACTGATGATAGTCGTACGTGAATGAGCTCAGCTCCTGTTCTCCTCCATGTGTAAAGTGAGAAACACAGCTGATGCTCCAGAAGGAAGTAACCCCAAAGATAGCAAATGGTAAAAAAAAGAGTGCACATTTAACTTTATAAATAACCAGGACCTTCATGATGCATTTCAGGCTAACTAGCTAACTAAGTAGCAGCATTGTTTCAGAGTGGGAATGTAACTTTTTGTCAAACACAGACCTGGTGTAAAGTGGAGCTTATAGATTTGAATACAAGCAGTGATGAATACTTACTTTCTTGAAAAAGTTTCTTATGTCCATTTTGCATCCCTTCACGTTCTTGTTCTGCAGTGCTGTGTGCTAATGTGCTTCGTACACCTGCAGGACCGCAAGCAAGGTCGCAGAGAAAATGCGGACTGGAATTTGAGTGATGTTGGCATTTTCTATATGAACAAGTGGAATGGATTGGATACTGACGCACTAAAGGGGCTCTCTACCTTACGCTATGAAGTGAGGGGGGAACTGAGTGAATAATGACAGGTTATATGATTATTTATTTAAACTCATATTCGGGCCACTTTATAATGAATATGTAATATGTCGGCATGTATTTGTAAAAAAAAAAAATATATATATATATATATTTTTTTTTTAACACCAAATTATTTAGGGGGGCTTAAGAATATTTTAGGGGGGCTTGAGCCCCCCTAAAATAGGCCTAGCAACGCCAATGGAAAGCACACTGTCAGAAAGTGTTTTAGTCTTATCTTATTCTGACGCAGTTTTGAGATGTTAGATTTCCTGTGCTCTTAATTTGGCGATCTAGTCTGAGACGTCATTTCCTGTTTGTAGCGTTTCTGCGTAATATGGGCTCTTGTGTAAACAGCATTGTGTGCGTTCCTGACTAAAATGTAAGTATATGTCTAATATAGCACGGTTATTAATGCTAAAATGCCTATAATGTGTTAGATGTAGCCTTAAACGAGTGTTTCTTTGCAACAATGTTTCTGCTTGACGACATAATTCGCCAGCTCAACTTTCGCTCTGTTACTACTTCTTGTTACACAGTAGTTACCCTATCCTACCACTAGAGGGCGACACAGACCACGTTTGAATCACTGTCTAATTCAACAGTGCTTATTCTCCATTCATCTCTTATGGACTGCTTTAATAGTCCATGTACATTTGTTTGTATATTTGTTTTATAACACATTTGTAGAGTATATTATATTATATATAATATTATACATATCCTGTTGTATTATTGCATATTATATTGCCTAAATGTATCCTAATCATTATTTGTATGTGTTCCCTTTAGACCACACACACACCCCACACACACCTATACTACAATTGTTCAACTTCATCATTAAAGAGTGCCTGAAAGCCTCTCTGTGCCCTACTCTCTGACCGGAGTCCTTGTCCTAAGAAGATATCAGACCAGCATTCTGCATCCAGAGTAACCTACTCTATCACACACACCATCACTTGAAGTAAATAGTAGTATTTCAGTTTGAGCACATCATTAAATAGTTAGTTTGACATTTGCATGTAGACTGGAGTAGTTCAGGCAATACATGGGCAATAAGATGGGATGTTGCTATGTGACAGGAAGGAGGAATATAAAACCGCTTCGGCTTCTCCAAGTTAGGAGTGCCACATTTGTTGGACTTGACCTCCTCCAGGAACTGCAGTTCTGTATGACCACGCTCGCTTGTAATAAAGCAACTTTTTGTTCAGTCAAGCGTCTCTGACCTCATTTTTGATCCAGCCGCACTGCCGTGTCGCCCTTCTGTCCGGACCAGGATGACAAGACCAGAAATGCACGTCAAGTTCAAATTGTTTAGTGCAGTGGTTCTTAACCTTGTTGGAGGTACCGAACCCCACCACTTTCCTACGCGCATTCACCCAACCCTTCTTTAGTGAAAAAAATAAAAATAAATTCAAATTCAAGACAAAGTTATATGTTTTTGGTAACACTTTAGTATGGGGAACATATTCTAAGTAACAAAGATTTAATTTAGAGTTTTTTGGACACTAGGGGAACATATTGTAGGTAATAAAAACTTAATTTAGTAATTTAGAGTTATTTGGTTAGGGTTAGGGCGAGTGGGGGGGGTTGATGTGGGCGGGGTTTGGTGGTAGCGGGGGTGTATATTGTAGCGTCCCGGAGGAGTTAGTGCTGCAAGGGGTTCCGGGTATTTGTTCTGTTGTGTTTATGTTGTGTTACGGTGCGGATGTTCTCCCGAAAGTTTGTCATTCTTGTTTGGTGTGGGTTCACAGTGTGGTGCATATTTGTAACAGTGTTAAAGTTGTTTGTATGGCCACTCCTCCACCTTTTCCAGGACGATGGCATGGGAAGACATTATATGCATTAATAGCAACGTCCTTGTCAGAGACTGCTTTACTTAGCCACCTTAAGATAAGATAAGGAAGTCTGCATTTTCTTGCTGGAATCCAGATTTTGACTAAGTCTAATTTTGGCAGGAGACTCCTATTATTGAAATGGAGGCCTGACCCGGCTCTAAATTCATCAGCAGTACTGATGTTATTGAAGCTGGGTCCTGGATTTGGTTGCACATTGCCTGATAGCAGAAGTAAAAGCAATATCAAGATTTTCTGTTTCATTTTGTGAGATAACCCAATGAAAACATTCTTTGGCGGAATTTGCTGCCCGCAGCTAATCTTTTAACGGCCCACGACACATTCTACAAATACTATATAAAAAAACCTAAGTAGTGTAATAAAAGAGGTGAAAACAGGTGAAATGTAACAAAGAAAAGTTGCATTGTTGATTCTAATAAAGCTGCCATGCAGGTTGTTTTCTCTTTAAAGCTGTCATTGCTCAAAAATAAGAATGCATCAAACTCAATGTTATTATCAATTATTTAAACTATTCAAGGCTCCAATTACACTGTAAAAACTGTTGCCTAGATCTAACTCAATAAAAATAAGGCAACATTTTCCAAGCAATTTTTTGTTAGTTTAGTCAACTAATTGGTATTTTGAGTAAGTAGAACTTAATAATATGCATTTCGATTTATGCAAAGAGATTAAGTGTCGTTTACAGAAAAAGCCAAGAAATTGAGTAAAATCAATGTAAAAAAAAAACATCAGCATATTAAACACACAAGACATAATTGAAATAAGTAACATTTAAATGAAAAAATAATTTTGTACTCAATTTTATTAATTTTGACCAACTTACCCTTTCTTTGTTTTGAAAATGGAAACTGCTTAAAATAATTACTTAGAATAATAATAAAAAAATCAAGACACATCAAATTCCAACCTTTATTAAATCATTACCATATAAAAAAAAGGTGGCAATGAGCTGGACAGTATGAACAGTCAACATCCATATTTAGTGCATAGAATGCATGACCTCAACTTTTTAAAGTGCTGTATAGAACACCTTCACAGTAGTTTTCTTTTTTTAACCGTATACATATTAAAACGTTTTCACAAGCCATATCCAAACCGTGTCAATAAGCTGGACAGTATTAACAGTCAAGAACATCAGTATTTAGTGCATAAAAGAATGCATGACCTCAGCATCTCAAGTTGTACTTAGAACATTCACAGTACAGTTTCTTGCTAAAACAATTTAACATTAAGATTATCTGTACTTCTGTAACAATTCACAAGCAGAACACCTTCACCATAGTGTCTTTCAGTGTGTATATTTTGAAACATTTGAACTTAAACAACTCACAGATCCCTCCTTCTGACCAGCTGGAGCTTCACAGTGGGGCAATTTAGTGTGTATAAAACATAAAACAACTTAATTTACACACCAGAAACAATGACCTGGAGCTTTGTATAAAACCTGAAGAGGACAAACCGTTACAACATTCTGAAGAATTCCACTCAATGAACAATGTATAATGATTTTGAACAGACAAGAAAATAGCTGTTCAAAAGTGCAAGCTGACAGTCTGGCTCACTGCCTAAGCTAGAAGCTTGTTTTTGAGAGTCATGAATTTGGGGGTTGGTTTTGGGCGCAGTGTGTCGAGTCCTACAAAAAGTCTTTGAAGCACCTCAAATGTTTTGGAAAGTTTGGATGGATACTCAAGATTAAGTGCATACGTCAACCCCAGAGGTCGGCAGCAGGCTTTGGCCAGGTTTCCAAGATGAGTAAGGACTGGTACTCCCTCAATGATGATTCCTACTGCATTTGGCTCACGACAGATGTAGATGCTCATATTCTTCATTTCCAGGTCCTCATGAACAGTGGTCTCTGCACTTCCCTTTGAGATACAAAAACAGTAATTAAAAAAAAAAAAAAACATCTAATTTTATATTTATTATAAGTTGTGTGATTTAATTCAGATAATGATTACTTTTGTGAAGACCATTTTGAAAACTTCTGAATTGTAATTTGAGATCTTGTACATTAAACTTGGTACAATAGATGCATTTCCAGCCACATGTTTTTATTGGCATTTCTAATTTGCATATAAAAAAACTGAATAAAATCACCAGAAATTAAAACAAACAAACAAACAAACAGTAATATGTTATATATACAGGTAAAAGCCAGTAAATTAGAATATTTTGAAAAACTTGATTTATTTCAGTAATTGCATTCAAAAGGTGTAACTTGTACATTATATGTATTCATTGCACACAGACTGATGCATTCAAATGTTTATTTCATTTAATTTTGATGATTTGAAGTGGCAACAAATGAAAATCCAAAATTCCGTGTGTCACAAAATTAGAATATTACTTAAGGCTAATACAAAAAAGGGATTTTTAGAAATGTTGGCCAACTGAAAAGTATGAAAATGAAAAATATGAGCATGTACAATACTCAATACTTGGTTGGAGCTCCTTTTGCCTCAATTACTGCGTTAATGCGGCGTGGCATGGAGTCGATGAGTTTCTGGCACTGCTCAGGTGTTATGAGAGCCCAGGTTGCTCTGATAGTGGCCTTCAACTCTTCTGCGTTTTTGGGTCTGGCATTCTGCATCTTCCTTTTCACAATACCCCACAGATTTTCTATGGGGCTAAGGTCAGGGGAGTTGGCGGGCCAATTTAGAACAGAAATACCATGGTCCGTAAACCAGGCACGGGTAGATTTTGCGCTGTGTGCAGGCGCCAAGTCCTGTTGAAACTTGAAATCTCCATCTCCATAGAGCAGGTCAGCAGCAGGAAGCATGAAGTGCTCTAAAACTTGCTGGTAGACGGCTGCGTTGACCCTGGATCTCAGGAAACAGAGTGGACCGACACCAGCAGATGACATGGCACCCCAAACCATCACTGATGGTGGAAACTTTACACTAGACTTCAGGCAACGTGGATCCTGTGCCTCTCCTGTCTTCCTCCAGACTCTGGGACCTCGATTTCCAAAGGAAATGCAAAATTTGCATGGTTGGGTGATGGTTTGGGGTGCCATGTCATCTGCTGGTGTCGGTCCACTCTGTTTCCTGAGATCCAGGGTCAACGCAGCCGTCTACCAGCAAGTTTTAGAGCACTTCATGCTTCCTGCTGCTGACCTGCTCTATGGAGATGGAGATTTCAAGTTCCAACAGGACTTGGCGCCTGCACACAGCGCAAAATCTACCCGTGCCTGGTTTACGGACCATGGTATTTCTGTTCTAAATTGGCCCGCCAACTCCCCTGACCTTAGCCCCATAGAAAATCTGTGGGGTATTGTGAAAAGGAAGATGCAGAATGCCAGACCCAAAAACGCAGAAGAGTTGAAGGCCACTATCAGAGCAACCTGGGCTCTCATAACACCTGAGCAGTGCCAGAAACTCATCGACTCCATGCCACGCCGCATTAACGCAGTAATTGAGGCAAAAGGAGCTCCAACCAAGTATTGAGTATTGTACATGCTCATATTTTTCATTTTCATACTTTTCAGTTGGCCAACATTTCTAAAAATCCCTTTTTTGTATTAGCCTTAAGTAATATTCTAATTTTGTGACACACGGAATTTTGGATTTTCATTTGTTGCCACTTCAAATCATCAAAATTAAATGAAATAAACATTTGAATGCATCAGTCTGTGTGCAATGAATAAATATAATGTACAAGTTAGACCTTTTGAATGCAATTACTGAAATAAATCAAGTTTTTCAAAATATTCTAATTTACTGGCTTTTACCTGTGTGTGTGTGTATATATATATATATATATATATATATATATATATATATATATATATATATATATATATATATATATATATATTCACTGCAATAAGGTAACATCACCAGAATGATTTACAATTAGGAGGACCAATAGTCAACATGATCCACCCAGAAATAAATAAAACAAATGGCTTATCGATAAGCCATTTAAAAAAATTTTTTTTTTTAATATTTATTTATATGTATCATTATTCTCCTGCTCACCTTTCCAGTAGAGGCCTCTCCCCTCTCACTTTATGTGCTCCTCTGCCCTGACTCTTACAGGTCAATAGGGGTTGTGGAGTGATTATTATTATTATCTACTGATGATAGTCATACGTGAATGAGCTCAGCTCCTGTTCTCCTCCATGTGTAAAGTGAGAAACACAGCTGATGCTCCAGACGGAAGTAACCCCAAAGATAGCAAATGGTAAAAAAGAGTGCACATTTAACTTTATAAATAACCAGGACCTTCATGATGCATTTCAGGCTAACTAGCTAACTAAGTAGCAGCATTGTTTTAGAGTGGGAATGTAACTTTTTGTCAAACACAGACCTGGTGTAAAGTGGAGCTAATACATTTTAATACAAGCAGTGATGAATACTTACTTTCTTGAAAAAGTTTCTTATGTCCATTTTGCATCCGTTCACGTTCTTGTTCTGCAGTGCTGTGTGCTAATGTGCTTCGTACACCTGCAGGACCGCAAGCAAGGTCGCAGAGAAAATGCGGACTGGAATTTGAGTGATGTTGGCATTTTCTATATGAACAAGTGGAATGGATTGGATACTGACGCACTAAAGGGGCTCTCTACCTTACGCTATGAAGTGAGGGGGAAACTGAGTGAATAATGACAGGTTATATGATTATTTATTTAAACTCATATTCGGGCCACTTTATAATGAATATGTAATATGTCGGCATGTATTTGTAAAAAAAAAAAATATATATATATATATTTTTTTTTTTTAACACCAAATTATTTAGGGGGGCTTAAGAATATTTTAGGGGAGCTTGAGCCCCCCTAAAATAGGCCTAGCAACGCCAATGGAAAGCACACTGTCAGAAAGTGTTTTAGTCTTATCTTATTCTGACGCAGTTTTGAGATGTTAGATTTCCTGTGCTCTTAATTTGGCGATCTAGTCTGAGACGTCATTTCCTGTTTGTAGCGTTTCAGCGTAATATGGGCTCTTGTGTAAACAGCATTGTGTGCGTTCCTGACTAAAATGTAAGTATATGTCTAATACAGCACGGTTATTAATGCTAAAATGTCTATAATGTGTTAGATGTAGCCTTAAACGAGTGTTTGTTCGCAACAATGTTTCTGCTTGACGACATAATTCGCCAGCTCAACTTTCGCCCTGTTAATACTTCTTGTTACACAGTAGTTACCCTATCCTACCACTAGAGGGCGACACAGACCACGTTTAAATCACTGTCTAAATCAACAGTGCTTATTCTCCATTCATCTCTTATGGACTGCTTTAATAGTCCATGTACATTTGTTTGTATATTTGTTTTATAACACATAGTAGCGTATATTATATTATATATAATATCATACATATCCTGTTGTATTATTGCTTATTATATTGCCTAAATGTATCCTATTCATTATTTGTATGTGTTCCCTTTAGACCACACACACACCCCACACACACCTATACTACAATTGTTCAACTTCATCATTAAAGAGTGCCTGAAAGCCTCTCTGTGCCCTACTCTCTGACCGGAGTCCTTGTCCTAAGAAGATATCAGACCAGCATTCTGCATCTAGAGTAACCTACTCTATCACACACACCATCACTTGAAGTAAATAGTAGTATTTCAGTTTGAGCACATCATTAAATAGTTAGTTTGACATTTGCATGTAGACTGGAGTAGTTCAGGCAATACATGGGCAATAAGATGGGATGTTGCTATGTGACAGGAAGGAGGAATATAAAACCGCTTCGGCTTCTCCAAGTTAGGAGTGACACATTTTTTGGACTTGACCTCCTCCAGGAACTGCAGTTCTGTATGACCACGCTCGCTTGTAATAAAGCAACTTTTTGTTCAGTCAAGCGTCTCTGACCTCATTTTTGATCCAGCCGCACTGCCGTGTCGCCCTTCTGTCCGGACCAGGATGACAAGACCAGAAATACACGTCAAGTTCAAATTGTTTAGTGCAGTGGTTCTTAACCTTGTTGGAGGTACCGAACCCCACCACTTTCATACGCGCATTCACCCAACCCTTCTTTAGTGAAAAATTTAATGTTTTTTTTTTTTTCAAATTCAAGACGAAGTTATATGTTTTTGGTAACACTTTAGTATGGGGAACATATTCTAAGTAACAAAGATTTAATTTAGAGTTGTTTGGACACTAGGGGAACATATTCTAAGTAATAAAAACTTAATTTAGAGTTATTTGGTTAGGGTTAGGGTGAGTGGGGGGGGGGGGGGTGTTGAGGTGGGCGGAGTTTGGTGGTAGCGGGGGTGTTTATTGTAGCGTCCCGGAGGAGTTAGTGCTGCAAGGGGTTCCGGGTATTTGTTATGTTGTGTTTATGTTGTGTTACGGTGCGGATGTTCTCCCGAAAGTTTGTCATTCTTGTTTGGTGTGGGTTCACAGTGTGGCACATATTTGTAACAGTGTTAAAGTTGTTTATACGGCCACCCTCAGTGTGACCTGCATGGGTGTTGACAAAGTATGCTTTGCATTCACTTAAGTGTACGTAAAAGCCGCAAATATTGTGTGACTAGGCCGGCACGCTGTTTGTTTGGAGGAACAGCGGACGTGAAGACAGGATGTAGAGGACGCTAAAGGCAGTGCCTTTAAGGCACGCCCCCAATATTGTTGTCCGGGTGGAAATCGGGAGAAATTCGGGAGAATGGTTGTCCCGGCAGATTTACAGGAGGGGCACTGAAATTCGGGAGTCTCCCGGGAAAACCGGGAGGGTTGGCAAGTATGGGTTAGGGTCAGGGTTAGAGGGTTAGGGTCAGGGTTAGAGGGTTAGGGTTATAATAAGGCCATGCCGAATAAGGCGTTAGTAAGTACTTAATAATGACTAGTTAAGAGCCAATATGTTACTAATTTGCATGTTATTTTGATGGGAGACAGGTCTGGACTGCAGGCGGGCCAGGAAAGTACCCGCACTCGTTTTTTAAGAAGCCACGCTGTTGTAACACGTGCTGAATGTGGCTTGGCATTGTCTTGCTGAAATAAGCAGGGGCGTCCATGAAAAAGACGGCGCTTAGATGGCAGCATATGTTGTTCCAAAACCTGTATGTACCTTTCAGCATTAATGGTGCCTTCACAGATGTGAAAGTTACCCATGCCTTGGGCACTAATACACCCCCATACCATCACAGATGCTGGCTTTTGAACTTTGCGTCGATAACAGTCTGGATGGTTCGCTACCCCTTTGGTCCGGATGACACGATGTCGAATATTTCCAAAAACAATTTGAAATGTGGACTCGTCAGATTACAGAACACTTTTCCACTTTGCATCAGTCCATCTTAGATGATCTCGGGCCCAGAGAAGCCGGCGGCGTTTCTGGATGTTGTTGATAAATGGCTTTCGCTTTGCATAGTAGAGCTTTAACTTGCACTTACAGATGTAGCGACAAACTGTATTTACTGACAGTTGTTTTCTGAAGTGTTCCTGAGCCCATGTGGTGATATCCTTTAGAGATTGATGTCGGTTTTTGATACAGTTCCATCTGAGGGATCGAAGGTCACGGTGATTCAATGTTGGTTTCCGGCCATGCCGCTTACGTGGAGTGATTTCTCCAGATTCTCTGAACCTTTTGATGATATTATGGACCGTAGATGTTGAAATCCCTAAATTTCTTGCAATTGCACTTTGAGAAACGTTGTTCTTAAACTATTTGCTCACGCAGTTGTGGACAAAGGGGTGTACCTCGCCCCATCCTTTCTTGTGAAAGACTGAGCATTTTTTGGGAAGCTGTTTTTATACCCAATCATGGCACCCACCTGTTCCCAATTAGCCTGCACACCTGTGGGACGTTCCAAATAAGTGTTTGATGAGCATTCCTCAACTTTATCAGTATTTATTGCCACCTTTCCCAACTTCTTTGTCACGTGTTGCTGGCATCAAATTCTAAAGTTAATGATTATTTGCACACAAAAAATGTTTATCAGTTTGAACATCAAATATGTTGTCTTTGTAGCATATTCAACTGAATATGGGTTGAAAATGATTTGCAAATCATTGTATTCCGTTTATATTTACATCTAACACAATTTCCCAACTCATATGGAAACGGGGTTTGTAATTTATGATGCCGTTAAACAACACAAGCATATATCTTTATAGTGGAGTGTGTACATTTTTCTTACACGATTGTGCTTGGTCACAGAATCTGTTAGGTGACTATTCCACTAAGGAAATATGTTGTCTGCATTCGTACAAACTGTCCGCCCCAAGGCAAGAACACCAAAGTGCAAGTGTCTCCATGTGAAAAGTATTTAAAGATATTTGGACTGGCAGACAGGGAGAGATTTTCATTTGGCGAACATCTCCTCCAGGTTGGCAGATAACACTGATATTTATTACCGTATTTTTCGGACTATAAGTCGCAGTTTTTTTCATAGTTTGGCCGGGCTCCAGTGCGACTTATATATGTTTTTTTTCCTTTTTTATTATGCATTTTCATCAGGTGCGACTTATACTCCGGTGCAACTTATACTCCGAAAAATACGGTATTTATATATTGTTATTTACAGATAAACACTGACATGTATTATTTATATATGTTATTTACACATAAACACTGACATGTATTATTTATATATTGTTATTTACAGATAAACACTGACATTTATTATTTATATATTATTAGAGATGTCCGATAATGGCTTTTTTGCCGATATCCGATATTGTTCAACTCTTAATTACCGATTCCGATATCAACCGATACCGATATATACAGTCGTGGAATTAGGAGAGGAGCAGTGGGCAGCAGCTGTGGCCACGCCTGGGAATCATTTTTTGGTGATTTAACCCCCAATTCCAACCCTTGATGCTGAGTGCCAAGCAGGGAGGTAATGGCTCCCATTTTTTGTAGTCTTTGGTATAATTGTTTGCATTTAGATGTTGATCGCTCAACCCTATAGATGCCCCGATTTGTTTGTATGTGGTCAACATATGCCGTTTGCAACTCACCAATGAAGAGTACCAGTGATGGCTGAGAGGCAAAGTGTGACAACAACCATAGAATAACTTTTTGACTTGGCCATCCATGTAGACCAGGGGTCCTCAAGTACAAATCTTGAAGGTCCACAAATGTTTTTTTGAAACAGGCTGGGTCCGTTTATTATCCGTCAAGCTTATATAGTAGCAGGGGGTAGGTAGTAGTTTAACATTTTCTTCAAATTAACAAAAATAAAATAAATATCCAATAAAATACATGAAATATTTTCTTTGAAACAAAATAAATAAGAACTTAAATAAAACTTTCAGTTTTAACAAAAAATAAATACTTTTAAACACAACCCTCCTATCCCTGGTAAACAAATGACCTCAACAGATCTCATTCATGTGCAAATATAACTATGGTACAGTACATCCCCATTGTGTAAAAGACAACTGCTCAATGGGAGAATTGGGCTCTTGGGGTTGAAGCCAAGACTTTGAACTTTGGCACAAAAGGTGTGATGGCCAGGCGGAGACACTGATCCAGGTGTTCATTGGTCAGTCTGCTGCTGTACTTGTTCTTCACAATGTTCATTGTAGAGAAGGCAGACTCACAGCTGTATGTTGAGCCAAACATTGTGAGGATGTGACAGGCCATCTTATGCAGCAGAGGGAACTTGGAAGGAATGACCAGCTTTGACCAGAAGGTGATGGCGTCACACTGAGCCTCTTTCAGTGCGACACTTTCTTGGGGGTCAATGAGCTCAGTCTGCAGTGAAGCAGCTCTGGCCCATGGGAAGACTTGTTTTGCTTCTGCAGAGAACACACTCACATTTCTGATCAGGAATGGGTTTTCAATGAACAGCAGGACTTGTTTTCCCAAAATGAAGCCATCAAAGCGAGTCTTGAAATTTGGAATGATTTTTTTCCAAGAATTCCAAATGGCACTGATGATCTCCCTCTCCTTTGGTCAGTTCCAGAAGTTTGGGGAAGTGGAGCAGTTCCTCCTGTAGATACACAGTTTAAATATATATTAGGAACAATGCTTGAAAATAGGTATGAATTATCAAGTGGAAGAAAATAGTGTGTGGTAGAAAATAATAATAACAAAATAGTTACCTGTATGTCACTTTTGAAAAGCTCCAGCTTCCTCTGGAAGGCAGGGACTTCTGACATCAGCTCACACACTGTGTTCTTCTTCCCCTGTAGCTTGAGATTTAGGTCATTGAGATGGGAGGTTATATCAGCCAAACATGCCCCAGCTTCCAGTTTCCCAGCATTTTGCAGAAATTCCAGGAACTGTTTTGCTTTTGCGCTATTTTGCTGGGACAGAAACACTTGCAGCTCTTCTCTAATGGCCCAAAAACGCTCCAGGACCCTGCCTTTGCTCAGCCATCTGACGTTGTTGTGCACGAGCAAATCATCAAAAGCAGCATCTACCTCTGTTAGGAATGTGCGCAGCAAGCGGTGCTGCAGTGCAGATGATGCTCCCAAGAAGTTTATGAGTTTCATCATTGTTGTCATGATTTCAGAGTACACTTCTCCAAGACTTGCACAAAGGACAGACAGGTGGATTATGCAGTGATAAGATATCAGGCCAGGGTGGTGTTCTCTCAGACGCGGAACCAGTCCCTTCTCTCTCCCCAACATGGCTGGAGCTCCATCAGTAGCAATGGACACAACTTTCTTCAGATCTATCCCTTTTTCATTCAGCATTTCTGATATTGCTTTATAGATGTCTTATCCCCTTGTTTGTCCACTGAGGTTTGCCAGGCTCAAAACATCTTCAATAAACTCCCCCTTTTCCTCATCATAATACCTCACAAACACCAACAACTGAGCATTGTCAGTGGTGTCAGTGGACTCATCCACTGCTAGGGATATGCACTCTGCATTTTTTATTCCATCACAAAGCAGCTTGGACAAATCACCAGCCAGAATTTCAGTACGTCTGGTAGCTGTGGCATCAGAGAGTGGGATTTGATTTATTTTAGCTGTCATTTCCTCCTTTTCTTTGCCTTCAAACATGGCACCCATCACTTCAGTCAAGCATTCTTTAATTATTTCTGCATCAGAGAATGGCTTCTTGTGTTTACCCAAAAGCCATGCCACTCTGAGTGAGCACTCTGTTGCTATTTGTTGTTGTGTCATAGATTTAACAAAAATCTTGCTTGATGTTTCATATGACTTTTTCAGCCTCGTGATTTCTTTTTTTCTTAGCTCTGAATCATGAGGAAATGTCGCTTCAAATTCGCGGTGCTCTTTCAGATAGTGACGTTTCAGATTTTCACTTTTCACCAGAGCAACAGTACTGTTGCATATTAGACACATTGGTCTGCACTGTGCACATGTGTATGACCCAGGTGGTAACCGCCTATCAGCGCGTCGTTGTGATAGAGAGGACAACCCATACCCCGGAATCAGCCAATCAGAGTGGCGTTCTCTCGCTCTCTCTGAGAGAGAGAG
Source organism: Nerophis lumbriciformis (assembly GCF_033978685.3). Taxonomy (NCBI): domain Eukaryota; kingdom Metazoa; phylum Chordata; class Actinopteri; order Syngnathiformes; family Syngnathidae; genus Nerophis; species Nerophis lumbriciformis. The sequence continues at coordinate 5,801,434 of NC_084554.2, read as the reverse complement.
AGAGAGGGAGAGAGAGGGAGAGAGACGGAGTGAGTGAGACACGGAGAAGTGTAAACAAAACGTGGAGACATTTGACTAAAAACAACAAAGAACGTTGACTTGCGCTAGCGATAACTCAAAGATAAATACAATTATTATATTTTTTTATAATAATTATAATTATAATAATAATTTTATTTTTTATTTTATTTTTTTTACACTATAATTCGTGCTGGGTCCGGACGGACACGTCGCTGGGTCCGGACATGGACCGCGGTCCGCCTGTTGAGGATCACTGATGTAGACCAACAGTAAATGATCTCGCTGAATTGTAAAGGTTTTTTCATAAGATAGAAGAACAGATTGATTAAACTGTAAAATTACGTTATTAATTATCAAGACTTTTTAAATCATGACTTTTTTTTTTTTTTGCTGGTGCTTAACACTTTTATGTTTTTATTTATGCCTTTTTATTATTTGATGGATAGTCCCTATTTCATTTCTATAACCATGTTATTGTTTATTTCCCAGCAGGCGCAAGACATTGATACAACGTTGGTTATACGTACATGTCTTTTAAATCTGACTTTGAAACAACGTTGCAAAATAGTTGTACTTGTAAATTGAGACAATGTTGATGTTGATGTCCAACGTTGTTGGTTGGGAAATGACTAAATTCCAATGGTCATATCATTAGAACAACCTGACATTGAATAAACGTTGTCAAAAAGAATGTTGTTTCAACGTTGTGTTTGTGTTGTAGAATAATGGTTGGGAAATTGACCAAAATTAAATGCTCAAATCAACGTCAGAACCCAACATTGCTTAAACGTCATCAGAAAGCATGTTGTTTCAACGCTATGTTGGAGTTGCTCAACGTCAGGACCTAATTCAACAAGTTCTCAACGTTGTTTCAATATCTTGTGCCAGCTTGGTTGTACTTCATTTCTATTATTTGCTATTTTTTAACCTTTTTTTATTTGTATTTGCACTACTACTATGGTGCAGTAGTTGTTTTTTTTAAATTGTGCTATATAAATAATTAATAATTACTTTGACCTTAACCTTCATCAAATGATCCATGTGGAGGGGGGCGTGGTTTGCGGGCCTGCCGCAGAGCGGGGTGTGTAAGGACCGGCCTCGAAGCCAGCGGCAGGTGAGTGGATTGCCCAGCTGGGGCTGGTTATCTAATCACCTGTCGCCCTTATTAGCAGCAGCCGCACCGAGACGCGTTTTTGGAGTTGGTGCTGGTGAGCGGACACAGACGCTGGACATTGCGAGAGAGAGAAGGCCAGAAAGACGACACGCCCAAAAGACTGAAAAGTCACGGAGCAGAGGCTGTCGTGTGTGCGTTCACAATAAAAGACATTGTTGAACCCTGAATACCGGGCTCTCGTGCAAGTGTGTGGTGATCTGAAGAACCCACTAGAGGGTAACCTCCATAATCTATTAATCAATAATTAAACGTAGTTTATTTTTTACCATATAGTTTAATTTACATCACAACCACTATATTTGTTAAAATGCATACTTTTATAATTGGAATTATTTAATGCATGGACAGTTTATACATTATTTCACTTGTCATTGGGACACATAATTCATCATTTTAATATTTATTACATAGGCTCCATATTGGATTAAAGTACAAGCAAATATACAGCGTCTTATAGGACCACCTTAATACAGCAGAGGGCAGCCTCATCCAACATTAAAAAATCATTATTTATAGTTTTGTATTTGGCTCTTTTATTTCTCCACAATGACAGAGAGTAAAGAGGAGTGTGAGAGAGAAGGAAGGAAGGAAAGAAGCTCTTTGTGTGTTATCATTTTTTCCCCCTGCACAAGAATAATAAAGCATTACTATGAGGCGGACCTCCTTCTTTGAGGTCAGTATGAAGTAGTTGTGATATTTATACTAGTATAATATTAATAGTGTGTCAGTATTAATGTATTAACAGACGTGTTTGAATATACACACGTCATACAATTATTTTGTTCAACTGTATTATTGTTGCAAAGGTTTAACAAACATAGCAAGGACTGCTGTATTACTGCTGGCCACAGGGAGGTGCTAAAGAGGCAACAGAGGTTCATTAAATTAATTTTGGCAGAAAAAAAATAGATGTACTCCATGTAATCGCAAATTATGTTAACTTAAATATTGTCTAATTATGCAATAATATATTATCAGACATTCAAATCATGTTTTAAATAGAAATAAATACTAATAATAATTATTTCAAAGCAAGTTATCCATCAAATTGTGCAATGTAAAAGTAGCAATAGATTCAATGGTAAAATTGTTCAATTACTGTGGTTTTTACAGCATTTTTCTCTAAATGAAAAAAAAAAACAGTACTTGTTTTACTGTAATAAAATGTGGTGCCGTTTTGGCATTTACAGTAATACACCCAAAAATCTACAGTTGTTGATTTGCAGTAAAAAAAAAAACCCCAACAAAAACAAAACAAAACTGGAAGCTCAGGTGCCACAATTTACTGTAAAATTTCAGTTATTTTATTTACAGTAAAAAAAAGAAGAAGCAAATTTTACAGTAAAATTCTGGCAACTGAGCTGCCTTTTTAACCATAAAAAAATGTTTGTAAAATTGCTGGGTTTTTTATTTACAATAAAAATATTTTTTTTTTTACATTTTACAGTAAAATTCTGGCAACTGAGCTGACTTTTTAACCATAAAAAATGTACTGTAAAATTGCTGTTTTTGTATTTAACGTAAAAAAAAACTAATGTGAATTTTACAGTAAAATTCTGGCAACTGAGCTGCCTTTTTAACCATACATTTTTTTTACTGTAAAATTGATGTTTTTTTATTTACAGTAAAAAAAACAAATGTACATCCATCCATCCATTTCTACCGCTTGTCCCTTTACATTTTATAGTAAAATTCTGGCAACTGTGCTGCCTTTGTTAACCATAAAAAATGTACTATAAAATTGCTGTTTTTAATTTACAGTAAAAAAAACTAATGTAAATTTTACAGTAAAATGCTGACAACTGAGCTGCCTTTTTTAACCACAAAAAATGTACTGTAAAATTGCTGTTTTTTTTATCTTCAGCAAAAAACAACTATACATTTTACAGTAAAATTCTGGCAACTGAGCTGCCTGTTTAACCATAAAAAATGTACTGTAAAATTGCTGTTGTATTATTTACAGTAAAAAACAAATATACATTTTACAGTAAAATTCTGGCAACTGAGCTGCCTTTTTAACCATAAAAAATGTACTGTAAAATTGTTGTTTTATTATTTACAGTAAAAAAACAAATGTACATTTTACAGTAAAATTCTGGCAACTGAGCTGCCTTTTTTAACCATAAAAATGTACAAAGTACAGCTAAAACAGGTCAGTATGTTTAAAGTTTATGGTAAAATAAACACCTTCTTGTTTAATGAGTGTCATAATGTTCTTAAAAGAAGACACTTTAATCACGTGACATGACGTCACCACATCCCGGCTGTTTTGAGACTAATAATCAGCAAAACACCTAAAACAATTGAGTAAAAAAAGCGATCTTTTGGTATGTCTCTGGCGATATTAATAACCACAGGTGACATTTAAACATATTAAGACATTACCAACAACATCAAAAAGCAGTGGAAAGTTGTACTTATGTATTTATTCGTCCTCTTTTCCATGTCCTCTTTCTGTTGGATCCGGAGCATTAGCATGTAGCATTCTCTCCTTCTACGCCATTCTAACGTAGCGAAACAAGCAGAAATGACCACAATCGCCCCCTAGTGTACAAGAGGCACACTGCGTGTGGCCATCAGTCACATTGGAGATTAAAGGCCTACTGAAATGCGATTTTCTTATTTAAACGGGGATAGCATGCAGGTCCATTCTATGTGTCATACTTGATCATTTTGCGATATTGCCATATTTTTGCTGAAAGGATTTAGTAGAGAACATCGACGATAAAGTTTGCAACTTTTGGTCGCTGATAAAAAAGCCTTGCCTGTACCGGAAGTAGCAGACGAGTAGCGTGACGTCACAGGTTGTGGAGCTCCTCACATCCGCACATTGTTTACAATCATGGCCACCAGCAGCGAGAGCGATTTGGACCGAGAAAGCGACGATTTCCCCATTAATTTGAGCGAGGTCGAAAGATTCGTGGATGAGGAAAGTGAGAGTGAAGGACTAGAGGGCAGTGAGAGCGATTCAGATGGGGAAGATGCTGTGAGAGGCGGGTGGGACCTGATATTCAGCTGGGAATGACTAAAACAGTAAATAAACACAAGACATATATATACTCTATTAGCCACAACACAACCAGGCTTATATTTTAATATGCCACAAATTAATCCCGCATAACAAACACCTCCCCCCTCCCGTCCATATAACCCGCCAATACAACTCAAACATCTGCACAACACACTCAATCACACAGCCCAAAGTACCGTTCACCTCCCCAAAGTTCATACAGCACATATATTTCCCCAAAGTCCCCAAAGTTACGTACGTGACATGCACATAGCGGCACGCACGTACGAGGCAAGTGATCAAATGTTTGGAAGCCGCAGCTGCATGCGTACTCACGGTACCGCGTCTGCCAATCCAACTCAAAGTCCTCCTGGTAAGAGTCTCTGTTGTCCCAGTTCTCCACAGGCCAATGGTAAAGCTTGACTGTCATCTTCCGGGAATGTAAACAATGAAACACCGGCTGTGTTATCCGGCACAACAGTCAAGGGGTGCATTCTACGGCGGGGGTGCGTTATCCGGCACAACACCTGCCGCAATACACCGCTTCCCACCTACAGCTTTCTTCTTTGCTGTCTCCATTGTTCATTGAACAAATTGCAAAAGATTCACCAACACAGATGTCCAGAATACTGTGGAATTTTGCGATGAAAACAGACGACTTAATAGCTGGCCACCATGCTGTCCCAAAATGTTTCCACAATCCGTGACGACACGCGCAGGCGTCATCATACTGAGACGTTTTCAGCAGGATATTTCACGCGAAATTTTAAATTGCACTTTTAGTAAGCTAACCCGGCCGTATTGGCATGTGTTGCAATGTTAAGATTTCATCATTGATATATAAACTATCAGACTGCGTGGTCGGTAGTAGTGGGTTTCAGTTGGCCTTTAATTTCCATATCTGCTCACTTGTAGCCTTTAGGCTAAAATAAGGTTACCTCTTATGTCAACCAGGACTGCAGAATTGTTGATTGATGACTGTGGCGTTCTTAGTGTCATAGTGTGTGTAGCTAGTATGCAGAGGTGGGTAGTAACGCGCTACATTTACTCCGTTACATCTACTTGAGTAACCTTTGGGATAAATTGTACTTCTAAGAGTAGTTTTAATGCAACTTACTTTTACTTTTACTTGAGTATATTTATAGAGAAGAAACGCTACTTTTACTCCGCTACTTTTATCTACATTCAGCTCGCTACTCGCTACTAATTTTTATCGATCTGTTAATGCACGCTTTGTTTGTTTTGGTCTGTCAGACAGACCTTCAAAGTGCCTGCGTTACTGGTGACGTTTCACTCCGTTCCACCAATAAAATGCAGTCACTAGTGACGTTTGACTCCGTTCCACCAATCAGATGCAGTCACTGGTGACGTTGGACCAATCAAACAGAGCCAGGCGGTCACATGACCTGACTTAAACAAGTTGAAAAACTTATTGGGGTGTTACCATTTAGTGGTCAATTGTACGGAATATGTACTGTACTGTGCAATCTACTAATAAAAGTTTCAATCAATCAATCAAAAGTGTGAAGGAAAAAAGACCCTTTTTTATTTCAAACGTACATCCCGTCACAAGCCTAAAGACTGACTGCACAGTTCCTGTCTTCACAATAAAAGTGCCACTCCATCGCGCCTGCGCTTTCAAAACAAGAGTCTCCGAAAGCCAGCGCAAACAAGCTAGCAAGCTACGGAGTTTGCCGCCAATGTATTTCTTGTAAAGTGTATAAAAACGAATATGGAAGCTGGACAGATAAGATGCCAAAAACCAACCACTTTCATGTGGTATTAGACAGAAAGGAGGAACTTTTTTTCTCCTGCATTTGAAAACGTGGACGTTAAGCACTGCTGTCTGATTACAATCAATGCAAGTCATCAGAATCAGGTAATACACCAACTTATATTCTTGTCAACATGAAAGAAAGGAATCTATATGTGTTAAACATGCATGTATATTCATTAAAACACCTTTAACATGTAAACAAAAACGGCAAAATAAATAAATATAAATGATATACTGTATATATCAATGTATGTGTATATATGTATATATATATATATATATATATATATATATATATATATATATATATATATATATATATATATATATATATATATATATATATGATATGTGTGTGTATGTTACTCATCAGTTACTCAGTACTTGAGTAGTTTTTTCACAACATACTTTTTACTTTTACTCAAGTAAATATTTGGGTGACTACTCATTACTTTTACTTGAGTAATAAATCTCTAAAGTAACAGTACTCTTACTTGAGTACAATTTCTGGCTACTCTACCCACCTCTGCTAGTATGTTCCAATAGCAGCAGAAGTGCACTTTTTGGAGAGCTGTATTATTTTCAGTTTTTTGCCCAAGGCACTGATTTTATTTAACACTATATTATTATTTATACACCTATAGTGATCACAGAGACTGGTTGCTTTTGTGTTACTGTATATATTAGTTTTTCTGAAAAATCCCACTTAATATACTTTGGGTAACAACAGTCAATATTTATTTATGTATTTATTTTTTTATTATAAAATAAAAGTGAGCTTTTGTTAAACCAAATATTGTGTGTTTTTTTCCACATACAACAACCTATCTGGATTCGATAAGAGAATCGATAAGGAATCGGTTCGATAAGAGAATTCGATAATGGGCTCGAACTGGATAATTTCTTATCAAACATCATCCCTACCGACTCCGAACCCTGGTTGGCCAAACTCTCTCTCTACACGACTCTGGAAAGGAGCACACATCAGTGACGCCAGTAAATACACAACATTGTTACTATGTCTTACATTGTTGTGTTCATGTATGTTTATATTGTTCACAAAATGAAAGTTAAAATCATTGAATGATCTTGAAAACTTCCCCTGTATTTCCTGGGTGGTGTGATCAATACCAACATGTACAGTAACGCCCACAAACACTTGCACTTTGTCAGAAAAGTTCTTGTAAAGAAAAAAAAGAAAAGAAAAGAAGAATGTTGCTGAGTTAATGCCCCGCCTATCCTCCCCCGAGCCACTAATCACTTCATCTGGGACACAAAGGACAAGACAAAAATTGATAGACAGCTTTAAGGACTTCAACACAAAATGTATGCATCCTTTCCAACGGCCACTGGAGGGCAGTAGAGGTAACTATTCCAGCAAGGTTTTACAAGGTCTGACTCAAATTGCCTTCCTGGTTTGTGTGACTACACTCTGGCAACCCATGTTGTCTGATATTGTCCTCAAACATACATTTTGCTACTGTAATGGCACGCTAGAAAAGGTTGACATAGTCCCTAACCACAAGTACACACCTGTTGCCCTGAGATGTAACAGGTAACTCAGTAATATTCATAGCGGTAGATCCTATCATGCTGAAATGTACCATCTTTATCTTTCATGATGGTCACTGCGGTTAAGCGGCTTGGATCAAGCGTCCAGTCAATGTTTGGCTTTTCCGTGTCTAATTTCACATGTCACTTTCCTTTTCTTGGATGCTTTGCCACCAGAAGATTCAGCCTCATGATTTTTCCCCTCCTCCCACTTTTAGTACTTTGGCCGCAGCGAGTCAATCACATGAATTGTTTCAGCTTTGGTTTTTACTTCCTGATCCAACCCTGGCTTGGAATTCAACCCTGGCTTGGACTCTAACCCATGCAAGGCAGAACTGCCAGATATGACTGACTATCACAAACAGAAATAAAACTATAAAATGGGTGGAGTCAGCACAAAGTGTCAGATGGACAGAACAACTGTGCCAAGAGCCAAGGTCAAAGGTTTTCTTCTGCTTGTAGACGGCACCATATGTAACATACACACACCTTGATGAGTTACCCACTAGATTTCTAAAGTCTGTGCTGAGCAGTTTGTCACCACAATTCCTTCATCTAGTTAACGTCTCACTTCAGACTGGAACCTTTCCAAAGGCCTTAAAGGGGCTGTTTGCAACATTTATACAGATGTCTCGAGGGCGCTAACTTTTCAATTTATTTCACACAGCATATCCCTCCTTCTTTCAGCTTCTGGAGGTAAAGATGGAGAGAAGGTTTGGATGGAGGTAAAGATTGAGAAGAGGGGTGGATGGAGGTAAAGATGAAGAGAAAGTGTGGATGGAGATAAAGATGGAGAGAAGGTGTGGATGGAGGTAAAGATAGAGAGAAGGTGTGGATGGAGGTAAAGATGGAGAGAAGGTGTGGATGGAGGTAAAGATGGAGAGAAGGTGTGGATGGAGGTAAAGATAGAGAGAAGGTGTGGATGGAGGTAAAGATGGAGAGAAGGTGTGAATGGAGGTAAAGACGGAGAGAAGGTGTGGATGGAGGTAAAGATGGACAGAAAGTGTGGATGGAGGTAAAGATAGAGAGAAGGTGTGGATGGAGGTAAAGATGGAGAGAAGGTGTGAATGGAGGTAAAGATGGAGGGAAGGTGTGGATGGAGGTAAAGATGGAGAGAAGGTGTGGATGGAGGTAAAGATGGAGAGAAGGTGTGGATGGAGGTAAAGATAGAGAGAAGGTGTGGATGGAGGTAAAGATGGAGAGAAGGTGTGAATGGAGGTAAAGATGGAGAGAAGGTGTGGATGGAGGTAAAGATGGAGAGAAGGTGTGGATGGAGGTAAAAATGGAAAGACGGTGTGGATGGAGGTAAAGATGGAGAGAAGGTGTAGATGGAGGTAAAGATGGAGAGAAGATGAGAACGGAGGTTAAGATAGAAAGAAGGTGTGGATGGAGGTAAAGATGAAGAGAAGGTGTGGATGGAGGTAAAGATGGAGAGAAGGTGTAGATGGAGGTAAAGATGGAGAGAAGATGAGAACGGAGGTTAAGATAGAAAGAAGGTGTGGATGGAGGTAAAGATGAAGAGAAGGTGTGGATGGAGGTAAAGATGGAGAGAAGGTGTGGATGGAAGTAAAGATGGAGAGAAGGTGTGGATGGAAGTAAAGATGGAGAGAAGGTGTGGATGGAGGTAAAGATGGAGAGACGGTGTGGATGGAGGTAAAGATGGAGAGACGGTGAGGATGGAGGTAAAGATGGAGAGACGGTGTGGATGGAGGTAAAATGGAGAGAAGGTGTGGATGGAGGTAAAGATAGAGAGACGATGTGGATGGAGGTAAAGATGGAGAGAAGGTGTGGATGGAGGTAAAGATGGAGAGAAGGTGTGGATGGAGGTAAAGATGGAGAGAAGGTGTGGATGGAAGTAAAGATGGAGAGAAGGTGTGGATGGAGGTAAAGATGGAGAGAAGGTGTGGATGGAGGTAAAGATGGAGAGAAGGTGTGGATGGAAGTAAAGATGGAGAGAAGGTGTGGATGGAGGTAAAGATGGAGAGAAGGTGTGGATGGAGGTAAAGATGGAGAGAAGGGGTGGATGGAGGTAAAGATGGAGAGAAGGTGTGGATGGAGGTAAAGATGGAGAGAAGGTGTGGATGGAGGTAAAGATGGAGAGAAGGTGTGGATGGAGGTAAAGATGGAGAGAAGTTGTGGATGGAGGTAAAGATGGAGAGAAGGAGTGGATGGAGGTAAAGATAGAGAGAAGGTGTGGATGGAGGTAAAGATGAGAGAAGGTGTGGATGGAGGTAAAGATGGAGAAGAGGGGTGGATGGAAGTAAAGATGGAGAAAAGGTGTGGACGGAGGTAAAGATGGAGAGACGATGTGGATGGAGGTAAAAAGGGAGAGAAGGTGTTGATGGAAGTAAAGATGGAGAGAAGATGTGGATGGAGATAAAGATGGAGAGAATGTGTGGATGGAATTAAAGATGGAGAGAAGGTGTGGATGGAGATAAAGATGGAGAGAAGGTGTGGATGGAGGTAAAGATAGAGAGAAGGTGTGGATGGAGGTAAAGATGGAGAGAAGGTGTGAATGGAGGTAAAGATGGAGAGAAGGTGTGGATGGAGGTAAAGATGGAGAGAAGGTGTGGATGGAGGTAAAGATAGAGAGAAGGTGTGGATGGAGGTAAAGATGGAGAGAAGGTGTGAATGGAGGGAAAGACGGAGAGAAAGTGTGGATGGAGGTAAAGATAGAGAGATGGTGTGGATGGAGGTAAAGATGGAGAGAAGGTGTGAATGGAGGTAAAGATGGAGGGAAGGTGTGGATGGAGGTAAAGATGGAGAGAAGGTGTGGATGGAGGTAAAGATAGAGAGAAGGTGTGGATGGAGGTAAAGATGGAGAGAAGGTGTGAATGGAGGTAAAGATGGAGAGAAGGTGTGGATGGAGGTAAAGATGGAGAGAAGGTGTGGATGGAGGTAAAGATGGAAAGACGGTGTGGATGGAGGTAAAGATGGAGAGAAGGTGTAGATGGAGGTAAAGATGGAGAGAAGATGAGAACGGAGGTTAAGATAGAAAGAAGGTGTGGATGGAGGTAAAGATGAAGAGAAGGTGTGGATGGAGGTAAAGATGGAGAGAAGGTGTGGATGGAGGTAAAGATGGAGAGAAGATGAGAACAGAGGTTAAGACAGAGAGAAAGTGTGGATGGAAGTAAAGATGGAGAGAAAGTGTGGATGGAAGTAAAGATGGAGAGAAGGTGTGGATGGAGGTAAAGATGGAAAGAAGTTGTGGATGGAGGTAAAGATAGAGGGAAGGTGTGAATGGAGGTAAAGATGGAGAGAAAGTGTGGATGGAGGTAAAGATAGAGAGAAGGTGTGGATGGAGGTAAAGATGGAGAGAAGGTGTGAATGGAGGTAAAGATGGAGAGAAGGTGTGGATGGAGGTAAAGATGGAAAGGAGGGGTGGATGGAGGTAAAGAAGGAGAGAAGGTGTGGATGGAGGTAAAGATGGAGAGAAGGTGTGGATGGAGGTAAAGATAGAGGGAAGGTGTGAATGGAGGTAAAGATGGAGAGAAAGTGTGGATGGAGGTAAAGATAGAGAGAAGGTGTGGATGGAGGTAAAGATGGAGAGAAGATGAGAACGGAGGTTAAGATGGAGAGAAGGTGTGGATGGAGGTAAAGATGAGAGAAGGTGTGGATGGAGGTAAAGATGGAGAGAAGGTGTGGATGGAAGTAAAGATGGAGAGAAAGTGTGGATGGAGGTAAAGATGGAGAGAAGGTGTAGATGGAAGTAAAGATGGAGAGAAGATGAGAACGGAGGTTATGATAGAAATAAGGTGTGGATGGAGGTAAAGATGGAGAGAAGGTGTGGATGGAGGTAAAGATGGAGAGAAGGTGTGAAAGGAGGTAAAGATGGAGAGAAGGTGTGAAAGGAGGTAAAGATGGAGAGAAGATGACAACGGAGGTTAAGATAGAGAGAAGG
>NC_084554.2:5752500-5785000 GCF_033978685.3 Nerophis lumbriciformis | reverse complement strand
ACAAATAACAGATTTCTCTGCTTCTAGAATTTTCTTGGAACACTTTGAATATCTTGTTGAGTGAGGAAAGGAAAACAATAAAATATGTTTTAAAAGAACCAGGATGAAGTAATAAAGGGCTGGAATAATATAAGAATGAATATAATTAATAAGTAATAGAAACTCTCAGAAGTCAAATAAGTGAAGGCACAAAGAGGATTGATGAATAATCATTTATAAAGTTATAAAAAGGACTTACCAGGCGTCACGCTGTGCATTTGCACGACCAGAAGAAAGAATAAAAACAAGTTCATGATGTCAGCACGAAACAAAAAGATGTTTGTCACTTTTAATCCCGCAGAGAAAGACAAAAGTGACGAACACTCGCTTGACTCGCAAACAGGACAAATGAAGCAGGAAATGTCGAGGCTCTTTTAATAATGCTCCACCTGAGCCAATGAGGAGTCAGCATTCTTGGCGCGTCACTGTTACTAGGGAAGACCAAACGCTTGTGAAGAGAAAAGTGGCAGCAGTCAACTAACAAGAAGTCTTCTACTGGACTCACTAGAGAGCGCCCCTTGTGGCCACGTCAGGTAAATGCTTGTGTGGCTTTTCTGGGAAATCACGTGACTTGACAAACAAAAGGTGTGTCAAGTTTGCCGCCAAACTTGGAAAGAGAAGAAAGAAAGAGGAATGAAGGTGAGATTTAGAGTTGAAAGTAATGACATCCAATCAGTGATGGTATTGTAGTCCTCTCAAGAAAGCATCAATACAAGAAATGATTGATAGACATAAAGTGGCTACTTCTTTTTATTTCCTCCATTATGTCTCCCAAGCGTGAGGCGTCCCTGGTGGGGTAACGGGACACGCTTCGGCCTCGCATGGGTTGGATTCCCGGCCAGGGTTGCATCAGGAAGTTTCATCCTGAGTAAAAAGTCAGCAGAAAGCATTCATGCCATTGACTGGCTGTGGCCAAAGTGCTGAACGTGGGGGGAAAGTGTGAGGCAGACGCTTCTGCTGGCACAATATCAAAGAAAGTGAAAGTGAAATTAGACACGGTGAAGCCAAACATTGACTGCATGCTTGTTTCTAAACGCAGCGACCGTCACGAAAGATAAAGATGGTTTCTTATGACAAATAAATCATTTTTATTATGTTTTCACTTTTATTTTGTCGTAGCTGTCAAAAGTGAACACACTTATCCACATAGGTGAGTAGTAACCAGTTACATTTACTTAGATAAGAAACACAACTTTTACTTTGCTATATAACATTGTTACATTTATTGATATCATAGTTATTTATCATCTATTTAATATTGCTTGTCAAGGCCCTTGCTGGGAATTGTGGTCCCTCTGAAAGAGTATCTTTGTGGGCCCCTCTACCCCATTCATTGCCACCTTCAATCTTTGTCTTTTTTACTCTTCTTGACAGTGCCTGGCGTCATGCACACAATTTGTTTCATTTTCTTTCATGATGAACCAAGTCAGAGTATTATTATGTAAATGCTGTATTATTATTCAATGACACATTTTACAAGAGCACATGAAACACATCATGATAAGGTAACTAAGGTCATGATTCAGTAATTATTAAGAACAATGTTTCTTACTGTGTAGAAGTTGAATGTGTCACAATACAATTCAATGCAGCCTCTAATGGGCGCACATGTTTGTCCGACAGTGATATGTGTGTAACACACATGCACAGTCGCATCCTTGCTCTACAATCAACTGCCGACTGTTTTTTGTAATGAACTAGTGACTTGTCCTGAGTGTAGCACAGCCAGGTGACAGCTAACGTAGGCTCTAGAGCAGTGGTTCTTAACCTTGTTGGAGGTACTGAACCCCACCAGTTTCATATGCGCATTCACCGAACCCTTCTTTAGTAAAAAAAAAATAATAATAATTCTTAATTTAATCTTAATGTATAACTATTAATCATGAAATGATGTTATTATATTAAATAAATACTAATAAAGATATATTTTACAAACAGAAAGTTACAGGAATGTACACATGATCCCATGTTTACATCTCATTGTGCAACATGTGAATGTTTTAGTGGGAACTAAATGCGATATCGGAAAGGGGTACAAATGATTTCCAAAGCAGGACCCCCACCCAGACATACAATACTAGTACACAGCTCATGAAAAACAATATGTTGTGTTACTGTCATTGTAAGTGGGCCAAAACACTTATTTTAGAAATTAATCCCATGGAAATGACTTCTGTCATTTGATTATAATAATAAAACATTGAACTTGGTATTTAGTCAGGTTTGGGACAGGTGTGCTGCTGGTGTGGCCTCAGTGTGCACATCTAAGTTAAAGTACCAATGATTGTCACACACTAGGTGTGATGAAATTTGTCCTATGCATTTGACTCATCAAATGTTTGTTCAGCCCCTGGGAGGTGAGGGGAGTAGTGAGCAGCAGCGGTGCCACGCTCGGGAATCATTTTTGGTGATTTAACCCCCAATTCCAGCCCTTGATACTGAGTGCCAAGCAGGGAGGTAATGGCTCCCATTTTTATAGTCTTTGGTATGACTCGGCCGGGGTTTGAACTCACAACCTACCCATCTCAGGGCGGACACTCTAACCACTAGGCCACTGAGTAGGTCCACGCATATGGAAAATTAGAGGGAACACTGTTTGGGGGTATCAAACACGGAGGCTCCAGTTTACACGAGGACCACTTTATGTACCTTCTTTCAAAAACCTCCGCTCCACTCCAACGTGTCATCACTTCCGCTCTTAGCGCCTTCAAAATAAGAGCTCAAGGCATATACTGTATAACAGCGCATAACAGGAACTTAACATCACAAAGAGGAAAGCCCATAAAAATAGGTTACAAAAGTTATCTAATAAGAAGCCCAAAAGTGCAAAAACAATAATGTTCGTGTTGGAGGAGTTGCGAATTAGGTACACCTGCAGTCTGCAGGTGTACCTAATGTTGTGGCCCTGTAGTCATTCACAACTCCTCCAACACGAACATTATTGTTTTTGCACTTTTTGGCTTCTTATGAAATAACTTTTTTAAATAGATTAAATCTTGCACGTGGAAAGTTTAAGTGTGGGCTTTAGTTGATATAAAAATTCTACGGCGGGGGTGCAGGAGGCGGGATTACTGCGAGCCTCAGCCAGTGCGTCTTTTGCAGCCGTTTTATGATCGCTCAGCACAAGAAATACGTTACACACATACAGTTGTTGACAAAATACACTGTACATTATATACCTCAGCTAACTAAACTATGGAAATGTATAATATAATTCATATAGCAATACGGTTTCACTGCACAGCAGGCCAGCAGTTAGCCGAGTCCGCAATCCATGTTGAGGCACTGAGTGACGTGCCTCAACTGGCTGCTGTTCACCGCTCCGTCTCTTCTCAGTATTTGAATGGCAAATGTGAAAATTCAGCGATTTTGAATAAAAATAATCGAAAACTGGTGAAGTTAAATGGAAAATGACTTTATAGTTTAATCACTGAATACATATAACAATTTAATTAATTTGTTTTCTTTTTACATTTTTTTTCTTTCAATGAGGCAGGTGAGGCGAGGCCTCACCTGCCTCTAGTGACCGCACGTCACTGGATTATAATATAATAAGACATAATAACAATGTGTGTTCTGGATCTAAATTCATTCATGGAAAATAAATTGTTAAACAATGAATCTTTTTAGTGAGGTAGCATCTTCTATTTTTCACCCAAAAACTAATCTACTTAGGTGTACAAATAAAGTCTTACTTATTAATTGTATCATATTTATTAACAAGATTGTGTAACACAAACAACAACAATATGTGACGTTAGAAAATGTGCCGACTATTAAAATTGTCATTTTGAATTTGCGTACAGGATGTAGAATGACAATGATCTCGACCCACCATTAAAACAAACGGGAAGATTGGAGCATGTGGAAGGAAGTTATGACTGTTACAATGTTCCACCACAAGGGGGCGATGTTGGTGTCGATATCAATGACTAGTCATGATCAGACCCCGACTGAAGGGCCTAATATCAGTTTGCAAGGAGATCCAAACATCTAAAGAGAAGTAACGACAATTTGATGGTTGATGGCGAGGGGCAGTTTTCGCCGCCAGGCTCCGCCCACCACCAATGAATACCAACAGGTACTGACCCATTATGCACGACGGGGTGTCATCATCGTCATGTGTACCAACTCTGTTTGCAATCTAAGTTTGTGGAGCCAAGTTATATTTCTCTATCTTCTTGTTATGGGACATTCATCCTCTGCTGTTGCCATTTCTAATATAAAGTAGTGTAAAGTTCTTACTTATATCTGTCAGTAAAGTCGCCATGAAAGCGCTAAAACATACCGGTGTCGTGAGTTTACATTATTCACCCAAGGAACTTTAGTTATTAGAGAACTCCGGTCGAACGGTTTTTCACGGGACACCTTGTTGTTGTTTCCGGATGAGGAGATGCTGCTCCGTTATTGATTGAAGTAAAGTCTGAATGTCATTAAAACAGTTAGCGCCATCTTTTGACACTTCTTCCACTCCCGTCCTTGCACGCTACACCGCTACGACAAAGATGACGGGGAGAAGACGCTGCTGAAGGTGAGCCACGTAAATAAGACCGCTCACAAAATGCTACATCCGGAAGCGACTGTCAGAAATCGGCTTGAAGATGATGTGTAAAACATGTAAAACATCATCTATGCAACATTTTGACCAAAGAACCACCATCACATGTTATGTAGACCACAAGGAAGTCTTTTACATTTAGAAAAATGTAATAAGACTCCTTTAATGCGCCTTGGGGGTGGATGAGATCCGCCCGGAGTTCCTTAAGGCTCTGGATGTTGTGGGGCTGTCTTGGTTGACAAGACTCTGCAACATCGCGTGGACATCGGGGGCGGTACCTCTGGATTGGCAGACCGGGGTGGTGGTTCCTCTCTTTAAGAAGGGGAACCGGAGGGTGTGTTCTAACTATCGTGAGATCACACTCCTCAGCCTTCCCGGTAAGGTCTATTCAGGTGTACTGGAGAGGAGGCTACGCCGGATAGTCGAACCTCGGATTCAGGAGGTACAGTGTGGTTTTCGTCCTGGTCGTGGAACTGTGGACCAGCTCTATACTCTCGGCAGGGTCCTTGAGGGTGCATGGGAGTTTGCCCAACCAGTCTACATGTGCTTTGTGGACTTGGAGAAGGCATTCGACCGTGTCCCTCGGGAAGTCCTGTGGGGAGTGCTCAGAGAGTATGGGGTAACGGACTGTCTTATTGTGGCAGTTCGCGCCCTGTATGATCACTGTCAGAGCTTGGTCCGCATTGCCGGCAGTAAGTCGGACTCGTTTCCAGTGAGGGTTGGTCTCCGCCAAGGCTGCCCTTTGTCACCGATTCTGTTCATAACCTTTATGGACAGAATTTCTAGGCGCAGTCAGGGCGTTGAGGGGATCTGGTTTGGTGGCTGCAGGATTAGGTCTCTGCTTTTTGCAGATGATGTGGTCCTGATGGCTTCATCTGGCCAGGATCTTCAGCTCTCACTGGATCGGTTTGCAGCCGAGTGGGAATCAGCACCTCCAAGTCCGAGTCCATGGTTCTCGCCCGGAAAAGGGTGGGGTGCCATCTCCGGGTTGGGGAGGAGATCTTGCCCCAAGTGGAGGAGTTCAAGTACCTCGGAGTCTTGTTCACGAGTGGGGGAAGAGTGAATCGTGAGATCGATAGGCGGATCAGTGCGGCGTCTTCAGTAATGCGGACGCTGTATCGATCCGTTGTGGTGAAGAAGGAGCCGAGCCGGAAGGCAAAGCTCTCGATTTACCGGTCGATCTACGTTCCTATCCTCACCTGTGGTCATGAGCTTTGGGTTATGACCGAAAGGACCCGGCCGAATGAGTTTCCTCCGCCGGGTGGCGGGGCTCTCCCTTAGAGATAGGGTGAGAAGCTCTGTCATCCGGGGGGAGCTCAAAGTAAAGCCGCTGCTCCTCCACATGGAGAGGAGCCAGATGAGGTGGTTCGGGCATCTGGTCAGGATGCCACCCGAACGCCTCCCTAGGGAGGTGTTTAGGGCACGTCCGACCGGTAGGAGGACACGGGGAAGACCCAGGACACGTCGGGAAGACTATATATCCCGGCTGGCCTGGGAACACCCCGGGATCCCCCGGGAGGAGCTGGACGAAGTGGCTGGGGAGAGGGAAGTCTGGGCTTCCCTGCTTAGGCTGCTGCCCCCACGACCCGACCTCGGATAAGCGGAAGAAGATGGATGGATGGATGGATAATGCGCCTTATGTATGAAAATAGACCTGACTAGACCCGCTCATCGGCAGTGCGCCTTATAATCCGGTGCGCCCTACGGTCCGGAAAATACGGCAAGTAAATGGTCATCGGGAAAATATCTTTATTTGTGTGGTTGTTAGCTCCAGGAACATTACATTCATGTCTGACAAAGCGCAAATACTGAAGAGATGAGGCTGATATCGAAAAGTGTTGAAATGCACTGAGCAACAACAATTAGCTTTTGCAAGCTGCCAATGTTTTATAAAAAAAAAAAAGGGTAGATTATTTCTGCATAAAGTGCTAAAACTAAATTATGTTCCCCGTGCTTCGTTCGAGTAACTAAAGAAGGCAAAAAAAAAAAAAAGCTTGGCATCTGAAGTAAATGTAATTCCCATTTACTGACCTGCCTTGGTCCTGGTCCTGCAGTCTGGGGCTGGCGAGGCCTGCAGGCACGTCATTGCTACAAAGGCAGTCGTTGAAAAATGCAGAGTTTTTCCACTTGTTCATGCAGAGTGCGACCTATTTCAGGTGCCATTCGAAGGGTTTTATAATTGAGATCGGCACCAAAATCGAGGTCAAAAGTATCTTTGACAAAAAAACAAAAAAAAACAGACAGATTATCTTATTTTAAGTACGAAACCCTAAAGCAGTGAAGTTGTCACGTTATGTAAATGGTAAATAAAAAGAGAATACAACAAATCCTTTTCAACTTATATTCAATTGAATAGACGGCAAAGACAAGATACTTAACGTTCCAACTGGTAAACTTAATTTTTTGCAAATATTAGCTCATTTGGAATTGTTTCAAAAAAGCTGGCACAAGTGGCAAAAAAGACTGAGAAAGTTGAGGAATGCTCATCAAACACTTATTTGGAACATCCCACAGGTGAACAGGCTAATTGGGAACAGGTGGGTGCCATGATTGGGTATACAAGCAGCTTCCATGAAATGCTCAGTCGTTCACCAACAAGGACGGGGCGAGGGTCACCGCTTTGTCAACAAATGCGTGAGCAAATTGTTTAAGAACAACATTTCTCGACCAGCTATTGCAAGGAATTTCGGGATTTCACCATCTAAGGTCTGTAACATCATCAAAATGTTCAGAAAATCTGGAGAAATCACTGCACGTAAGCGATGATATTACGGACCTTCGATCCCTCAGGCGGTACTGCGTCAAGAAGCGACATCAGTGCGTAAAGGATTTCACCACATGGGCTCAGGAACACTTCAGAAAACCACTGTCAGTAACTACAGTTCGCCGCTACGTCTGTAAGTGCAAGTTAAAACTCTACTGTGAAAAGCGAAAGCCATTTATCAACAACACCCACTGGGCCTGAGCTCATCTAAGATGGACTCATGCAAAGTGGAAAAGTGTTCTGTGGTCTGACGAGTCCACATTTCATATTGTTTTTGGAAACTGTGGACGTCGTGTCCTCTGGACCAAAGACGAAAAGAACCATCCGGAACAACTTAAGCTGTACATCAAGCAAGAATGGGAAATAATTCCACCTGAAGAGCTTCAAAAATGTGTCTCCTCAGTTCCCAAGCGTTTACTGAGTGTTGTTAAAAGGAAAGGCCATGTAACACAGTGGTAAAAATGCCCTTCTGACAACTTTTTTGCAATGTGTTGCTGCCATTAAATTCTAAGTTAATGATTATTATCTGTTTTCATTTACGAATTACACAAAGAGACAACTTCACTGGTTTTGGGTTTTGTAATATAGCTCAGATTCTAGAATGTGTATTATAAGACAAGCAAATTGGCTTGACATAAAAAAGCCAAGGAACAAAAAAGGTATTTCCGGTCAAAAGTAAGCACTTTTGGCCTTCATTTCAGATTTTCATTATTGCACCCAGGTTGAATCGAGGCAACTTTCAATGCCTGGCTGGCGGTCGACTGACACACCCTCCACCGTCGACTAGTAGCTCGCGATCGACGTAATGGGCACCTCTGTTTTAGTGGGATTACATTATTCACCTCCAAGTCCGAGTCCATGGTTCTAGCCCGGAAAAGGGTGGAATGGGGAGGAGACCCTGCCCCAAGTGGAGGAGTTCAAGTACCTGGGAGTCTTGTTCACGAGTGAGGGAAGAGTGGATCATGAGATCGACAGGCGGATCGGTGCGGCGTCTTCAGTAATGCGGACGCTGTATCAATCCGTTGTGGTGAAGAAGGAGCTGAGCCGGAAGGCAAAGCTCTCAATTTACTGGTCGATCTACGTTCCCATCCTCACCTATGGTCATGAGCTTTGGGTTATGACCGAAAGGACAAGATCACGGGTACAAGCGGCCGAAATGACTTTCCTCCGCCGGGTGGCGGGGCTCTTGAGGGTACATGGGAGTTTGCCCAACCAGTCTACATGTGCTTTGTGGACTTGGAGAAGGCATTCGACCGTGTATCCCGGGAAGTCCTGTGGAGAGTGCTCAGAGAGTATGGGGTATCGGACTGTCTGATTGTGGCGGTTCGCGCCCTGTATAATCAGTGTCAGAGCTTGGTCCGCATTGCCGGCAGTAAGTCGGACTCGTTTCCAGTGAGGGTTGGACTCCGCCAAGGCTGCCTTTTGTCACCGATTCTGTTCATAACCTTTATGGACAGAATTTCTAGGCGCAGTCAGGGCGTTGAGGGGATCTGGTTTGGTGGCTGCAGGATTAGGTCTCTGCTTTTTGCAGATGATGTGGTCCTGATGGCTTCGTCTGGCCAAGATCTTCAGCTCTCACTGGATCGGTTCGCAGCCGAGTGTGAAGCGACTGGGATGGGAATCAGCACCTCCAAGTCCGAGTCCATGGTTCTCGCCCGGAAAAGGGTGGAGTGCCATCTCCGGGTTGGGGAGGAGATCTTGCCCCAAGTGGAGGAGTTCAAGTACCTCGGAGTCTTGTTCACGAGTGGGGGAAGAGTGGATCGTGATATCGATAGGCGGATCAGTGCGGCGTCTTCAGTAATGCGGACGCTGTATCGATCCGTTGTGGTGAAGAAGGAGCCGAGCCGGAAGGCAAAGCTCTCGATTTACCGGTCGATCTACGTTCCCATCCTCACCTATGGTCATGAGCTTTGGGTTATGACCGAAAGGACAAGATCACGGGTACAAGCGGCCCAAATGACTTTCCTACGCCGGGTGGCGGGTCTCTCCCTTAGAGATAGGGTGAGAAGCTCTGCCATCCTGGAGGAGCTCAAAGTAAAGCCGCTGCTCCTCCACATGGACAGGAGCCAGATGAGGTGGTTCGGGCATCTGGTTAGAATGCCACCCGAACGCCTCCCTAGGGAGGTGTTTTGGGCACGTCCGACCGGTAGGAGGCCACAGGGAAGACCCAGGACACGTTGGGAAGACTATGTCTCCCGGCTGGTCTGGGAACGCCTCGGGATCACCCCGGGAAGAGCTGGACGAAGTGGCTGGGGAGAGGAAAGTCTGGGCTTCCCTGCTTAGACCTTGGATAAGCGGAAGAAGATAGATGGATGGATGGATGGACATTATCCACCCACGGAACTTTTGTTATTGCTATAGTTCCGGTCGGACGGGTTTTCACGCGACACATTTTCAGCGTTGTGTGTTACGCTAAGAAGCCACGGATGTATAGATTCTGCTGGATTGCCTGATAAGAACACAAAGTTAGCCCCATCTTTGGACACTTCTCCTTAGACTCCTTGTCCAAAAGTTTAAGAACCACATTTCTAAACGCTACAATGTTAGTAAAACGTGAGGAAATTAATGTTTAAAAACGCCGGTTTCCACGGACATTTCACACGGCTGAAATAAGGAGAAACGTCTTCAACGAAGACGGACTCCAGTTGCCTCGATTGAACCTTTGCGGACTACCATGACCAGGATGACTGAGGTTCTACATGGACATAATTGATATTGTTGAATGTAAACAAGTGATGTGCATCAATGAAACTTTGTTGGAAATGTACGCCATTACCACTTTGTCTTCTTCCACCTTCTTGTAACGTGCTTGGTGGTTCTGCCTACAAAAAAGGATTGTGCTCCAAATCCCAAAAGCTACGTCCGTCAAGTACAATCGCCTCCCAAAGTAAATAAAGCTTCTTTACTTCCTGAGTCTCTTCACGGGGGTGCCCAGACCACCTTGCTGTGCCCCGGCAGCTTTTGGATGCAGAACTATGGCCTCGTCTTCTCTTGATTGTTGTTTGGCAAAATTGACAAAGACCTTCAAGAAGGGACACACATGCAAGCTTGGTGAGAAAATATTTACATTCCTCTTTAAACCTCTTTTGTTTTTACTTGATCGAGAGTGGTCTGTGACACCGAGTAGTCCTCGATGTTGAGCTGGTCTTTGTTGGCCAGGACCATCTGGAAGATCCTTGCCAGGGAGGAGGAGGCTATCTTGTACTGCAGGGTGTTGTAGTGTTTTTCCCTCTGGACGCAGCCGGGGAAGGTGCTCTCCATGAAGGCTTCGGCCGGGTTCAGATCGGGGGCGCAACCGGCCTTGGAGGCCCTGATCTTCATGGTCACCACGTAGCCATCACCAAATCTGACCGTGATGACAGATTTCATTTAATCGTAGCTTACAGATCTCTGGGCTGTATTGAGGTACCCTGTGCCAAGTGCTTGTACGATCTAAAGACGTCAGATACAAGTCCTGCCTGTCTAAGATAATATCTACCGTATTTTTCAGACTATAAGGCGCACTTAAAACCCTTTCATTTTCTCAAAACTCAACAGTGCGCATTATAACCCGGTACGTCTAATGTACGGAATAATTTCGACCTCGAAGCTATGTTATTTGGTACATGGTGCAATTACAAGTGTGACCAGTAGATGGCAGTCACACATAACAGATACGTTTAGACTGCAATATGACTCAAGTAAACAACACCAACATTTTATATGTTCCATTGAAAATATAAAACATTACACACAGCGCTCAAAAATCTATCAAAATGTTTTAGTACGACTTTGGTAAGCTATGAAGCCGCACCGCTTGATGGATTGTACTGTGCTTCAACATACAAGTATTATTGTCAGAATAATTGCATCTAAGTTATCACAAAACTTTGTGTTGAAACGAGTTCCCGGCGAGAAGACAAAAGCTGTCTTTGAACCTACCAAGAAGAAGGCTTGTAAAACTCCACTGTGTAGGATGGGAAGCAACATGAAGGTGTTCTGTTTCTTTCATGTATTGTAATCCACAGAAAGATTTTGTCTTGACCCAAGCAGGACCAGACTCCCCTCCAGGCGACCTTTTCTGTGAACTGTTTTAACGACCTTTTCTTTTGAACTGTTGTAATCAAAGGCGATGGCTGTTTACGGCCACCGTCCCTTTAGAAACAGCTGTTGCCATGTAATCAGGGAAAGTCCAAATAAAAGAGGAGGCGTACAATCTTTTGGCAGAGCGTAATGACACTGTAAAAGGGTACAGATGTACACGTTTCTCCTCACTGAGCCAAAATGAGTTCTGTCTCTGTTTGATTCTTGTTTAATATATGTGTTCAGTGTTTGAATCTGACAATTATTATTAAGTTAAAGTTATGGTGTGTGTATAAGGTAAGACATATTATCTGGCGTTTTGTTTTGAAATATTATGCAAAAGCAACTTTTCTGGTACCTGCTGATGTGTATTTGGGATCTGCATAAATCCTGAATATGTGCGCGCATCCGCCTTTGTAGTCTTTGCCGACAACGTAGTCGATAAACTTATTTTTTTTCTCTATCTTCTTGTTATGGGACATTCATCCTCCATTGTTGCCATTTCTAATATAAAGTAGTGTAAAGTTTTTACTTATATCTGTCAGTAAACTCGCCATGAAAGCACTAAAACATACCGGTGTAGTGAGTTTATATTATTCACCCAAGGAACTTTAGTTATTAGAGAGTTCCGGTCTTGACGGTTTTTCACGTTGTTGTTGCACTAGTGAGCCACGGATGATTGATTATAATTATTGATTGAAGTAAAGTCTGAATGCCATCTTTTGACACTTCTTCCACTCCCGTCCTTGCACGCTACACCGCAACAACAAAGATGACGGGGAGAAGACGCAGTCGAAGATGAGCCACGTAAATAAGACCGCCCACAAAACGGCGCATCCTGAAGCGACTGTCTTTTACATTCAGAAAAAAATAAAATAAAATATGACTCCTTTAATGCGCCTTATAATCCGGTGCGCCTTTCATGGCGAGTATACTGACAGATATAAGTAGGAACTTTACACTACTTTATATTAGAAATGGCAACAGTGGAGTATGAATGTCCCATAACAAGAAGATAGAGAAAAAGAAGAAGCTTATCGACTACGGCGGTGGACGTGCGCAAATTTTCAGGACTTATGCAGATCCCAAATACACATCAGCAGGTACCAGAAAGGTAAGAAAAGTTGTTTTAGCATAATACTGTGAAGATAATATATATTATATATTATATACTTTAATATATAATATATCTCTGACTACGGTAGCCGTAATGGGCCGACAATCCATCAAGTGGTGCGCCTTCAAAGTCGTACTAAAACATTTTGACAGATTTTTAAGTCTACATGTATCTCTTATGTGTGACTGCCATCTACTGGTCACACTTATCATTACACCATGTACCAAATAAAATTGCTTCGAGGTCGGTAAACACAACCAGCATTATTCCGTACATGTTAGAATAATTATGTGTAAGTTATCACACAACTGTTATGCTTAAAGGCCGTTGCTATAGTTATTATCAATTGTGCTGAAGTTGTACTTTTCTATCTGTGCAAAGTGAACAATTTGCAATCTTGGATTGCAGTCGTCTCTTATCAGTGTTATTGAGGACCGTGACACAGACAAAGCAGAGACAGGGCGATATCACGAGTGTCAGCACATTTGCATTTCTGTCTAACTGGGGCTGCTGAAATTACCCCCCCTTCCTTCAGAAGCAGCCTCAGTGATGTAACCAGGGACCTCCCAAATAAATAGAGGAGCACGTGGGTCTGGACCTTAGAGCGTGGTGGGAGATTGTAACTGAGTGTGCAGCTCCAAACGTCTCTCCTCATTGAGCCAAATTGAACTCTGTCTCTGCATGATTCCTTGCTTCTTGTCTGTTTAATAGATGTCATCAGTGTTTGAACCTGACAGTACATTAGGCGCACCGGGTTATAAGGCGCACTGTTGATTTCTGAGAAAATTTTAAGTGTGCCGGTACATCCACATACGGTCCCATCATAACGTGTTTACAAATGTATTTGTCGAAGAGTGTCACAAAGTGGACGAGCACAAAAGAGACCAACTTGTATTTGAGTTGCTGAATGGTTCCGAGACACTTGAAGGACCCGTTCACCATGATGGCCAAACGCGTGCAGAGCGCCTCACATTCCTCCATGCTGTTAAAGGGACAGCGACCGTTACGTTCCAAAAATACTCCCAAATACACATTCAGACGTGTGGTGCACCTGTGTGAGGTGAGGACGACAGCTCTTTTCTCCTGGATCACGCTCACGATGGAGCTCCAGAGGAAGCGCCTGGACAGCGGGTCCATGCCTGTTGTGGGTTCATCCTGACGTGGAGAACAAAAAAAATACATTTTGCTTACGTTATTGGGAGGGTCAGTTTGGGTTTGGGACTCACCAGCAGGACCAGAGCGGGACAGCCGATCATGGCGATAGCTGTTGACAGTTTCCTGCGGTTCCCTCCGCTGTAGGTGCCGGCGCTTTGGCCCACGTACTCGGACAGACCCAGCTTCTGGATGGCCCACTCCGCAATCTGCAAACAGGCGGTTTCACACTCCTGCATGTAAGTCTTAAGTACGTGGTCCTGCTCCTCCTCACCCTGCTGATCTCCACCTCTGGCACCCCGCGGAGGCGAGCGTAGAGGTGAAGGTGTTCTCTTCCAGTCAGCAGTTCATCGATGGCGTCGAACTGCGGGCAGTAGCCCATGTTTTGGTGGACGTCCAGTATGTTGGTCAAAATGCTGACAAGAGGACAATTGTTGTTATTCTACACCAAAACATCATCCATGTATTATGGGCCTGCTCCAATGCAAGCGCCCATTCACTCAAACGTTATTATAGTTCTTCTATGTCAGGGGTCGGCAACCCCGCATGCGGCTCTTTGATCACTCTGATGCGGCTCAGCTGAATACTTGCCGACCCCCCCCGATTTTCCCCGGGAGACTTCCGGATTTCAGTGCCTCAAGCGGAAAACTCCCGGGACAAATATTCTCCGATTTTCACCCTTACAATAATAATAAGGGCGTGCCATGATGGTACAGCATTTAGCGCCCTCTACAATCTTTACAAACAGCGTGCCAGCCCAGCCTCTTGTTATATGCATTTTCTACTTGCACACGTAAGTGACAGCAAGGCATACTTGGTCAACAGCCACACAGGTTACACTGACGGTGGCCAAATAAAACAACTTTAACACTCTTACTAATAATGCGCCACACTTTGAACCAAAACCAAACAAAAATGACAAACGCATTTCGGGAGAACATCTGCACCTTAACACAACATAAACACAACAGAACAAATACCCAGAATCCCATGCAGCCCTGACTCTTCCGGGCTACATTATACACCCCCTGCTACCACCAAACCCCGCCCCCACCCCAACCCTGCTCCCTCACACATCACCCCCCCCTCTGTGCGTCGGTTGAGGTGGGCGGGGTTTGGTAGCTGGGGTGTACAATGTAGCCTGGAAGAGTTAGGGCTGCATGGGATTCTGGGTATTTGTTCTGTTGTGTTTATGTTGTGTTACGGTGCAGATGTTCTCCCGAAATGTGTTTCTCATTCTTGTTTGGTGTGGGTTCACAATGTGGCGCATTATTAGTAAGAGTGTTAAAGTTTTTTTTTTTACCGTGACCGTCAGTGTAACCTGTGTGGTTGTTGACCAAGTATGCCTTGCTGTCACTTACGTGAGCAAGCAGAAGCCCCATACAATGCGTGGCTGGGCCGGCACGCTGGTTGTAGTAGGCGCTAAATGCTGTACCATCACAGTACGTTCGAGAGAATATTTACCTAGTTACCCTGAAATCCGTAGTCTGCCGGAAAAATCGGGAGGAATGACAAATATGACGCTGTCAAGCACCATTCAACTTGTGGGCCGCACTAACATTCAATTTTCATATTAAGATGTGGGCCGCGTGTCTGAGAGCCTTGGTTTATACATAGCACAAAGCAAAAAAAAAAAAACTTTGTATGCAGTGTTATTTCATTTTAAATTTCAAAAGATTTATGTGGCTCCCATTGTTTTCTTTAATTTGTGCCTGCTGGGTGAGAAGTACAAACCCCGTTTCCATATGAGTTGGGAAATTGTGTTAGATGTGAATATAAACGGAATACAATGATTTGAAAAATCATTTTCAACCCATATTCAGTTGAATATGCTACAAAGACAACATATTTGATGTTCAAACTGATAAACTTTTTTTTTTTTTGCAAATAATCATTAACTTTAGAATTTGATGCCAGCAACACGTGACAAAGAAGTTGGGAAAGGTGGCAATAAATACTGATAAAGTTGAGGAATGCTCATCAAACACTTATTTGGAACATCCCACAAGTGAACAGGCAAATTGGGAACAGGTGGGTGCCATGATTGGGTATAAAAGTAGATTCCATGAAATGCTCAGTCATTCACAAACAAGGATGGGGCGAGGGTCACCGCTTTGTCAACAAATGCGTGAGCAAATTGTTGAACAGTTTAAGAAAAACCTTTCTCAACCAGCTATTGCAAGGAATTTAGGGATTTCACCATCGGTCCGTAATATCATCAAAGGGTTCAGAGAATCTGGAGAAATCACTGCACGTAAGCAGCTAAGCCCGTGACCTTCGATCCCTCAGGCTGTACTGCATCAACAGGCGACATCAGTGTGTAAAGGATATCACCACATGGGCTCAGAAGCACTTCAGAAACCCACTGTCAGTAACTACAGTTGGTCACTACATCTGTAAGTGCAAGTTAAAACTCTCCTATGCAAGGCGAAAACCGTTTATCAACAACACCCAGAAACGCCGTCAGCTTCGCTGGGCCTGAGCTCATCTAAGATGGACTGATATAAAGTGGAAAAGTGTTCTGTGGTCTGACGAGTCCAGATTTCCAAATTGTTTTTGGAAACTGTGGACGTCGTGTCCTCCGGACCAAAGAGGAAAAGAACCATGCGGATTGTTCTAGGCGCAAAGTGTAAAAGCCAGCATGTGTGATGGTATGGGGGTGTATTAGTGCCCAAGACATGGGTAACTTACACATCTGTGAAGGCGCCATTAATGCTGAAAGGTACATACAGGTTTTGGAGCAACATATGTTGCCATCCAAGCAACGTTACCATGGACGCCCCTGCTTATTTCAGCAAGACAATGCCAAGCCACGTGCTACATCAACGTGGCTTCATGGTAAAAGAGTGCGGGTACTAGACTGGCCTGCCTGTAGTCCAGACCTGTCTCCCATTGAAAATGTGTGGCGCATTATGAAGCCTAAAATAGCACAACAGAGACCCCCGGACTGTTGAACAACTTAAGCTGTACATCAAGCAAGAATGGGAAAGAATTCCACCTGAGAAGCTTCAAAAATGTGTCTCCTCAGTTCCCAAACGTTTACTGAGTGTTGTTAAAAGGAAAGGCCATGTAACACAGTGGTGAACATGCCCTTTCCCAACTACTTTGGCACATGTTGCAGCCATGAAATTCTAAGTTATTGATTATTTGCAAAAAAAAAAAAAGTTTATCAGTTTGAACATCAAATATGTTGTCTTTGTAGTGCATTCAATTGAATATGGGTTGAAAAGGATTTGCAAATCATTGTATTCCGTTTATATTTACATCTAACACAATTTCCCAACTCATATGGAAACGGGGTTTGTAAAAGTTGGCCTTTGTGTGTCGCCAAAGTATCTCCAGCATGTAGAGACGTACATGTGGCAGCAAGCGCACATTTCCACGTCAACGTCAGTCTCGACGCATCTCAACTTTGCCGTGAAAAAGGGCGTACGGCAGGTTTTTGTGTGTAAGTAAGCTTTTTTACGCAGTATGTTCAACCTTTTTTGAGCCAAGGCACATTTTTTGCGTTGAAAAAAAAGCGGAGGCACACCACCCGCAGAAATCATTAAAAAACGAAACTTGTCGCAATTGTTGGATATGACTTTAAACCATAACCAAGCATGCATCAATATAGCTCTTGTCTCAAAGTAGGTGTACTGTCACCACCTGTCACATCACACTCTGACTTATTTGGAGTTTTTAGCTGTTTTCCTGTGTGTAGTGTTTTACTTCTTGTCTTGCGCTCCTATTTTGGTGGCTTTTTCTCTTTTTTTGGTATTTTCCTGTAGCAGTTTCATGTCTTCCTTTGAGCGATATTTCCCGCATCTACTTTGTTTTCGCAATCAAGAATACTTTAGTTGATTTTATCCTTCTTTGTGGGGACATTATTGATTGTCATGTCATGTTTGGATGTACTTTGTGGACGCCGTCTCTGCTCCACAGTAAGTCTTTGCTGTCGTCCAGCATTCTGTTTTTGTTTACTTTGTAGCCAGTTCAGTTTTAGTTTCATTCTGCATAGCCTTCCCTAAGCTTCAATGCCTTTTCTTAGCGGCACTCACCTTTTGTTTATTTTTGGTTTAAGCATTAGACACCTTTTTACCTGCGCACTGCCTCCCGCTGTTCCCCGACATCTACAAAGCAATTAGCTACCGGCTGCCACCTACTGATATGGAAGAGTATTACATGGTTACTCTGCCGAGCTTTAGACAGCACCGACACTCAACAACAACACATCATTTACAGACTATAATTACTGGTTTGCAAAAAATATTTTTACTCCAAATAGGTGAATTTAGACACACACCAGACTGTGTCTCAAGATATGGAAATAATAATGTTGTAAAATGATTTGAAAATGTGTATGTCAATCTGTGCGTGTGTAATCTGTAATGTGTGTCTGTATCATACTTGCCAACCCTCCCGGATTTTCGGGGAGACTCCCGAAATTCAGCGCCTCTCCCGAAAACCTCCCGGGACAAAATTTCTCCCGAAAATCTCCCGAAATTCAGGCGGAGCTGGAGGCCACGCCCCCTCCAGCTCCATGCGGACCTGAGTGACGTGTTGACAGCCTGTTCACAACATTGCCGTAAACAGCAATGTTGTGACACTTTTAAACAGGACAATACTGCCATCTACTGTACATGCATATGTGACCCGCCCATAATGTGTCACATTTTTGTGTTGATTTATTTATTTTATTTTGTGGTTTGAATTCGTTTTTGGAGCTGTCATTCCACATTTATCAGTATTCACATTGGTCAGTAGGGGGCAGTAGGGCGTTTCTTCCCAATTGAATGCTATCACCTGCAGACCGGAAGTGTCTTGTCATTCTGATGAGAGCGACCAGTCTGTGAACAATTGAAACGTCCTGTGTGTTTTTTTCCTCCTGTATAACAGGTTAGTTTTGGTGAATCAACTCACTGAATAATATCCAAAATTGGAGGTCTCAAGGTTGGCAAGTATGGTCTGTATATCAATCCCAGTGTGAAATCTTGTCTGACTAAAAGAAACTGGCGAGTATACTAACGAGAAGACGTAAGGAACCGTTTCCAGCCTCAAACAGGTACCGCCATATGGAGGTTTATTGGGGAACATGGAAGTACTGTGTGCAACAAACCTGTGGCCGGTAACTGAGGCCTCTCCTGAGGTGACCTCGGTGTCTCCAGTTAACATCTTAAACGTGGTGGTCTTCCCAGCGCCGTTCACCCCAAGGAGACCAAAACACTGGAAAACAAATCAACATCTACTGAGATCCAAATACCAGGCGCTAAACAACGTGGGCAAACTGTGTGTACTATTAATGGGCGTGTTAAGTGTGATCTACTAAGACTAGAGATGTCCGATAAAGGCTTTTTTGCCGATATCCAATATTGTCCAACTCTTAATTACCGATACTGATATCAACCGATACCATACTTGCCAACCTTGAGACCTCCGATTTCGGGAGGTGGGGGCGTGGTCGGGGTGGGGCGAGGGAGTGGTTGGGGGCGGGGCTAAGAGGGGAGGAGTATATTTACAGCTAGAATTCACCAAGTCAAGTATTTCATCTATATGTATATATATATATAAGAAATACTTGACTTTCAGTGAATTCTAGCTATATATATATATTTATTTATTTTATATATATATATATATATATATATATATATATATATATATATATATATATATTTATATATATATATATATATAATATATATATATATAAATAAAAGAAATACTTGAATTTCAGTGTTCATTTATTTACACATATACACACACATAACTCATCTACTCATTGTTGAGTTAAGGGTTGAATTGTCCATCCTTGTTCTATTCTCTGTCACTATTTTTTCTAACTATGCTGAACACCCTTTCGCAGGTACCCAGAAAGGTTTCGAGTACCACCAAAAAAACTGAATTTCTGAAGACAGTATAAAAATCTGTGCTAAAGGTGTACAAATACTGTTTGTATAATAAGCATGTTATTTTTTTTTACAAATGAGGGTTAAGAATTCAGTACTAAAAAAAAAAAGAAAGAATGTGGCTTAAGTACAGTTTTTTAATTGAGGTGCTGCATTTTTTGGTTGGGTTGTTTATTTATTTTGAGTAACTTCTATACATTTCTAAAAGGGGAATAATGTAATAGACTGATCTATGTTTGTCTGTTGCCATCTCCTGGTGAATGTTGGCTATAGCGTACTGGGGTTACTTTTTGGTTGGCCAACGATTTACGTGGTGTTGCGCACCTGACGTCACTCAGCTCCGCATGGAGCTGGAGGGGGCGTGGCTTCCAGCTCCGCCTGAATTTCGGGAGATTTTCGGGAGAAAATTTGTCCCGGGAGGTTTTCGGGAGAGGCGCTGAATTTTGGGAGTCTCCCGGAAAATCCGGGAGGGTTGGCAAGTATGACCGATACCGATATAAACAGTCATGGAATGAACACATTATTATGCCTAATTTTGTTGTGATGCCCCGCTGGATGCATTAAACGATGTGACAAGGTTTTCCAAAATAAATCAACTCAAGTTATGGAAAAAAATGCCAACATGGCACTGTCATATTTATTATTGAAGTCACAAAGTGCATTCATTTTTTTTAACATGCCTCAAAACAGCAGCTTGGAATTTGGGACATGCTCTCCCTGAGATAATCCTGATACCAACTACAACTAGTTGAGGTTGAAGGGGGCGGGGGGTAGCGGGGGGTGTATATTGTAGCGTCCCGGAAGAGTTAGTGCTGCAAAGGGATTCTGGGTATTTGTTCTGTTGTGTTTATGTTGTGTTACGGTGCGGATGTTCTCCCGAAATGTGTTTGTCATTCTTGTTTGGTGTGGGTTCACAGTGTGGCGCATATTTGTAACAGTGTTAAAGTTGTTTATACGGCCACCCTCAGTGTGACCTCCATGGCTGTTGACCAAGTATGTCCTGCATTCACTTGTGTGTGTGTGCGTGTGTGTGTGTGTGTGTGTGTGTGTGTGTGTGTGTGTGTGTGTGTGTGTGTGTGTGTGAAAAGCTGTAGATGTTACAACAACATTTGGCATAATATTGTGTTAATTAACATGCCTCAAAACAGCAGCTTGGAATTTGGGACATGCTCTCCCTGAGAGAGCATGAGGAGGTTGAGATGGGCGGGGTTGGGGGGCGAGGTTTAGGGGTAAGGGGTCACAGGGGGTGTATATTGTAGCGTCCCGGAAGAGTTAGTGCTGCAAGGGGTTCTGGGTATTTGTCCTGTTGTGTTACGGTGCGGATGTTCTCCCGAAATGTGTTTGTCATTCTTGTTTGGTGTGGGTTCACAGTGTGGCGCATATTTGTAACAGTGTTAAAGTTGTTTGTACGGCCACCCTCAGTGTGACCTCCATGGCTGCATTCACTTGTGTGTGTGTGTGTGTGTGTGTGTGTGTGTGTGTGTGTGTGTGTGTGTGTGTGTGTGTGCGTGCGTGCGTGCGTGTGTGTGTGTGTGAAAAGCTGTAGATGTTACAACAAAATTTGGCATAATATTGTGTTAATTAACATGCCTCAAAACAGCAGCTTGGAATTTGGGACATGCTCTCCCTGAGAGTGCATGAGGAGGTTGAGGTGGGCGGGGTTGGGGGGGCGGGGTTTAGGGGTAAGCGGTCACAGGGGGTGTATATTGTAGCGTCCCGGAAGAGTTAGTGCTGCAAAGGGGTTCTGGGTATTTGTCCTGTTGTGTTACGGTGCGGATGTTCTCCCGAAATGTGTTTGTCATTCTTGTTTGGTGTGGGTTCACAGTGTGGCGCATATTTGTAACAGTGTTAAAGTTGTTTATACGGCCACCCTCAGTGTGACCTCCATGGCTGCATTCACTTGTGGGTGTGTGTGTGTGTGTGAAAAGCTGTAGATGTTACAACAACATTTGGCATAATATTGTGTTAATTAACATGCCTCAAAACAGCAGCTTGGAATTTGGGACATGCTCTCCCTGGGAGAGCATGAGGAGGTTGAGGTGGGCGGGGTTGGGGGGGCGGGGTTTAGGGGTTAGCGGTCACAGGGGGTGTATATTGTAGCGTCCCGGAAGAGTTAGTGCTGCAAAGGGGTTCTGGGTATTTGTCCTGTTGTGTTACGGTGCGGATGTTCTCCCGAAATGTGTTTGTCATTCTTGTTTGGTGTGGGTTCACAGTGTGGCGCATATTTGTAACAGTGTTAAAGTTGTTTATACGGCCACCCTCAGTGTGACCTCCATGGCTGTTGACCAAGTATGTCCTGCATTCACTTGTGTGTGTGTGCGTGTGTGTGTGTGTGTGTGTGTGTGTGTGTGTGTGTGTGTGTGTGTGTGTGTGTGTGTGTGTGTGTGTGTGTGTGTGTGTGTGTGTGTGAAAAGCTGTAGATGTTACAACAACATTTGGCATAATATTGTGTTAATTAACATGCCTCAAAACAGCAGCTTGGAATTTGGGACATGCTCTCCCTGAGAGAGCATGAGGAGGTTGAGGTGGGCGGGGTTGGGGGGGCGGGGTTTAGGGGTAAGGGGTCACAGGGGGTGTATATTGTAGCGTCCCGGAAGAGTTAGTGCTGCAAGGGGTTCTGGGTATTTGTCCTGTTGTGTTACGGCGCGGATGTTCTCCCGAAATGTGTTTGTCATTCTTGTTTGGTGTGGGTTCACAGTGTGGCGCATATTTGTAACAGTGTTAAAGTTGTTTATACGGCCACCCTCAGTGTGACCTGTATGGCTGTTGACCAAGTATGCCCTGCATTCACTTGTGTGTGTGTGTGTGTGTGTGTGTGTGTGTGTGTGTGTGTGTGTGTGAAAAGCTGTAGATGCTACAACAAAATTTGGCATAATATTGTGTTAATTAACATGCCTCAAAACAGCAGCTTGGAATTTGGGACATGCTCTCCCTGAGAGAGCATGAGAAGGTTGAGGTGGGCGGGGTTGGGGGGTGGGGCGGGGTTTAGGGGTAGGGGGTAGCAGGGGGTGTATATTGTAGCGTCCCGGAAGAGTTAGTGCTGCAAGGGGTTCTGGGTATTTGTCCTGTTGTGTTACGGCGCGGATGTTCTCCCGAAATGTGTTTGTCATTCTTGTTTGGTGTGGGTTCACAGTGTGGCGCATATTTGTAACAGTGTTAAAGTTGTTTATACGGCCACCCTCAGTGTGACCTGTATGGCTGTTGACCAAGTATGCCCTGCATTCACTTGTGTGTGTGTGTGTGTGTGTGTGTGTGCGTGCGTGCGTGCGTGTGTGTGTGTGTGAAAAGCTGTAGATGTTACAACAAAATTTGGCATAATATTGTGTTAATTAACATGCCTCAAAACAGCAGCTTGGAATTTGGGACATGCTCTCCCTGAGAGAGCATGAGGAGGTTGAGGTGGGCGGGGTTGGGGGGGGGGCGGGGTTTAGGGGTAAGGGGTCACAGGGGGTGTATATTGTAGCGTCCCGGAAGAGTTAGTGCTGCAAAGGGGTTCTGGGTATTTGTCCTGTTGTGTTACGGTGCGGATGTTCTCCCGAAATGTGTTTGTCATTCTTGTTTGGTGTGGGTTCACAGTGTGGCGCATATTTGTAACAGTGTTAAAGTTGTTTGTACGGCCACCCTCAGTGTGACCTCCATGGCTGCATTCACTTGTGTGTGTGTGTGTGTGTGTGTGTGTGTGTGTGTGTGTGTGTGTGTGTGTGTGTGTGTGTGTGTGTGTGTGTGAAAAGCTGTAGATGTTACAACAAAATTTGGCATAATATTGTGTTAATTAACATGCCTCAAAACAGCAGCTTGGAATTTGGGACATGCTCTCCCTGAGAGTGCATGAGGAGGTTGAGGTGGGCGGGGTTGGGGGGGCGGGGTTTAGGGGTTAGCGGTCACAGGGGGTGTATATTGTAGCGTCCCGGAAGAGTTAGTGCTGCAAAGGGGTTCTGGGTATTTGTCCTGTTGTGTTACGGTGCGGATGTTCTCCCGAAATGTGTTTGTCATTCTTGTTTGGTGTGGGTTCACAGTGTGGCGCATATTTGTAACAGTGTTAAAGTTGTTTATACGGCCACCCTCAGTGTGACCTGTATGGCTGTTGACCAAGTATGCCCTGCATTCACTTGTGTGTGTGTGTGTGTGTGTGTGTGTGTGTGTGTGTGTGTGTGTGTGTGTGTGTGTGAAAAGCTGTAGATGTTACAACAAAATTTGGCATAATATTGTGTTAATTAACATGCCTCAAAACAGCAGCTTGGAATTTGGGACATGCTCTCCCTGAGAGAGCATGAGGAGGTTGAGATGGGCGGGGTTTAGGGGTAAGGGGTCACAGGGGGTGTATATTGTAGCGTCCCGGAAGAGTTAGTGCTGCAAGGGGTTCTGGGTATTTGTCCTGTTGTGTTACGGCGCGGATGTTCTCCCGAAATGTGTTTGTCATTCTTGTTTGGTGTGGGTTCACAGTGTGGCGCATATTTGTAACAGTGTTAAAGTTGTTTATACGGCCACCCTCAGTGTGACCTGTATGGCTGGTGACCAAGTATGCTTGCATTCACTTGTGTGTGTGAAAAGCCGTAGATATTATGTGATTGGGCCGGCACGCAAAGGCAGTGCCTTTAAGGTTTTTTGGCGCTCTGTACTTCTCCCTACGTCCGTGTACACAGCGGCGTTTTAAAAAGTCATACATTTTACTTCTTGAAACCGATACCGATCATTTCCGATAGTACATTTTGAAGCATATATCGGCCCTAACTAAGACTGTACGGTTGATATTTGGTGCAGACCGCCTTATATAAATGATGTTTCTGCTTATACTACGTGGCTGCATGGCCATGGAGACACTCATTTGTTCCACATGCACGCTGCCACGCGTTTTGCCGTGTTTTGCAGACATGTAAAACTTTTCTGGGCAATTTAAAGGCAGTTCTGCATTCGGCGTGTCGACCATCGGAACGCACTTTTTAGCACGCTGTTCCAGACGCATGAAGGTGTTTGTTACTACATTAGATATATACTTGCAGTGTGTATATTGTACATATTACATATTGTTATGAAGGTGTCTGTTACTACATTATATATATACTTGCAGTGTGTATATTGTACATATTACATATTGTTATGAAGGTGTCTGTTACTACATTATATATAGATACTTGCAGTGTGTATATTGTGCATATTACATGTTGTTATGAAGGTGTCTTTTACGACATATATATATACTTGCAGTGTGTATATTGTACATATTACATATTGTTATGAAGGTGTCTCTTACTACATTATATATATATACTTGCAGTGTGTATATTGTACATATTACACATTGTTATGAAGGTGTCTGTTACTACATTATATATATACTTGCAGTGTGTATATTGTACATATTACATATTGTTATGAAGGTGTCTGTTACTACATTATATATATACTTGCAGTGTGTATATTGTACATATTACATATTGTTATGAAGGTGTCTGTTACTACATTATATATATACTTGCAGTGTGTATACTGTACATATTACATATTGTTATGAAGGTGTCTGTTACTACATTATATATATACTTGCAGTGTGTATATTGTGCATATTACATGTTGTTATGAAGGTGTCTTTTACGACATTATATATATACTTGAAGTGTGTATATTGTACATACTACATATTGTTATGAAGGTGTCTGTTACTCCATTATATATATATATACTTGCAGTGTGTATATTGTACATATTACATATTGTTATGAAGGTATCTGTTACTACATTATATATATACTTGCAGTGTGTATATTGTACATATTACATATTGTTATGAAGGTGTTTGTTACTACATTATATATATACTTGCAGTGTGTATATTGTACATATTACATATTGTTATGAAGGTGTCTGTTACATTATATATATACTTGCAGTGTGTATATTGTACATATTACATATTGTTATGAAGGTGTCTGTTACTACATTATATATATACTTGCAGTGTGTATATTGTACATATTACATATCATATTGTTATGAAGGTGTTTGTTACTACATTATATATATACTTGCAGTGTGTATATTGTGCATATTACATGTTGTTATGAAGGTGTCTTTTACGACATTATATATATACTTGCAGTGTGTATATTGTACATACTACATATTGTTATGAAGGTGTCTGTTGCTCCATTATATATATATATACTTGCAGTGTGTATATTGTACATATTACATATTGTTATGAAGGTGTCTGATACTACATTATATATATATACTTGCAGTGTTTATATTGTACATATTACATATTGTTATGAAGGCGTCTGTTACTACATTATATATATACTTGCAGTGTGTATATTGTACATATTACATATTGTTATGAAGGTGTCTGTTACTACATTATATATATATTTGCAGTGTGTATATTGTACATATTACATATTGTTATGAAGGTGTCTGTTACTACATTATATATATATATACTTGCAGTGTGTATATTATACATATTACATATTGTTATGAAGGTGTCTGTTACTACATTATATATATACTTGCAGTGTGTATATTGTTCATATTACATATTGTTATGAAGGTGGCTGTTACTACATTATATATATATACTTGCAGTGTGTATATTTTACATATTACATATTGTTATGAAGGTGTCTGTTCCTACATTTTATATATTTATATATATTTATACTTGCAGTGTGTATATTGTACATATTACATATTGTTATGAAGGTGTCTGTTACTACATTATATATATACTTGCAGTGTGTATATTGTACATATTACACATTGTTATGAAGGTGTCTGTTACTACATTATATATATACTTGCAGTGTGTATATTGTACATATTACATATTGTTTTGAAGGTGTCTGTTACTACATTATGTATATACTTGAAGTGTGTATATTGTACATATTACATATTGTTATGAAGGTGTCTGTTACTACATTATATATATTTGCAGTGTGTATATTGTACATATTACATATTGTTATGAAGGTGTCTGTTACTACATTATATATATCCTTGCAGTGTGTATATTGTACGTATTACACATTGTTTTGAAGGTGTCTGTTACTACATTATGTATATACTTGAAGTGTGTATATTGTACATATTACATATTGTTATGAAGGTGTCTGTTACTACATTATATATATTTGCAGTGTGTATATTGTACATATTACATATTGTTATGAAGGTGTCTGTTACTACATTATATATATCCTTGCAGTGTGTATATTGTACGTATTACACATTGTTATGAAGGTGTCTGTTACTACATTATATATATACTTGCAGTGTGTATATTGTACATATTACATATTGTTATGAAGGTGTCTGTTACTACATTGTATATATACTTGCAGTGTGTATATTGTATATATTATCCATCCATCCATTTTCTACCGCTTATTCCCTTTGGGGTTGCGGGGGGCGCTGGAGCCTATCTCAGCTACAATCGGGCGGAAGGCGGGGTACACCCTGGACAAGTCGCCACCTCATCGCAGGGCCAACACAGATAGACAGACAACATTCACACTCACATCCACACACTAGGGCCAATTTAGTGTTGCCAATCAACTTATCCCCAGGTGCATGTCTTTGGAAGTGGGAGGAAGCCGGAGTATCCGGAGGGAACCCACGCAGTCACGGGGAGGACATGCAAACTCCACACAGAAAGATCCCGAGCCCGGGATTGAACCCAAGACTACTCAGGACCTTCGTATTGTGAGGCAGATGCTGTATATATATTATATATATATATATATATATATATATATATATATATATATATATATATATATATATATATATATATATATATATATATATATATATATATATATATATATACACTTGCAGTGTGTATATTGTACATATTACATATTGTTATGAAGGTGTCTGTTACTACATTATATATACTTGCAGTGTGTATATTGTACATATTACATATTGTTATGAAGGTATCTGTTACTACATTATATATATACTTGCAGTGTGTATATTGTACATATTACATATTGTTATGAAGGTGTCTGTTACTACATTATATATATACTTGCAGTGTGTATATTGTACATATTACATATTGTTATGAAGGTGTCTGTTACTACATTATATATATACTTGCAGTGTGTATATTGTACATATTACATATTGTTATGAAGGTGTCTGTTACTACATTATATATATACTTGCAGTGTGTATATTGTGCATATTACATGTTGTTATGAAGGTGTCTTTTACGACATTATATATATGTACTTGCAGTGTGTATATTGTACATATTACATATTGTTATGAAGGTGTCTGTTACTACTTTATACGTACGGTATACTTGCAGTGTGTATATTGTACATATTACATATTGTTATGAAGGTGTATGTTACTACATTATATATATACTTGCAGTGTGTATATTGTACATATTACATATTGTTATGAAGGTGTCTGTTACTACATTATATATATACTTGCAGTGTGTATATTGCACATTTTACATATTGTTATGAAGGTGTCTGTTACTACATTATATACATACTTGCAGTGTGTATATTGTACATATTACATATTGTTATGAAGGTGTCTGTTACTACATAATATATACTTGCAGTGTGCATATTGCACATATTACATATTGTTATGAAAGTGTCTGTTACTACATTATACATATCCTTGCAGTGTGTATATTGTACATATTACATATTGTTATGAAGGTGTCTGATACTACATTATATATATACGTGCAGTGTTTATATTGTACATATTACATATTGTTATGAAGGCGTCTGTTACTACATTATATATATACTTGCAGTGTGTATATTGTACATATTACATATTGTTATGAAGGTGTCTGTTACTACATTATATATATATTTGCAGTGTGTATATTGTACATATTACATATTGTTATGAAGGTGTCTGTTACTACATTATATATATATATATACTTGCAGTGTGTATATTGTACATATTACACATTGTTATGAAGGTGTCTGTTACTACATTATATATATACTTGCAGTGTGTATATTGTACATATTACATATTGTTATGAAGGTGTCTGTTACTACATTATATATATATATACTTGCAGTGTGTATATTGTACATATTACATATTGTTATGAAGGTGTCTGTTACTACATTATATGTATACTTGCAGTGTGTATATTGTACATATTACATATTGTTATGAAGGTGTCTGTTACTACATTATATATATACTTGCAGTGTGTATATTGTACATATTACATATTGTTATGAAGGTGTCTGTTACTACATTATATATATACTTGCAGTGTGTATATTGTACATATTACATATTGTTATGAAGGTGTCTGTCACTACATTATATATATATACTTGCAGTGTGTATATTGTACATATTACATATTGTTATGAAGGTGTCTGTTACTACATTATATATAGATACTTGCAGTGTGTATATTGTGCATATTACATGTTGTTATGAAGGTGTCTTTTACGACATTATATATATATACTTGCAGTGTGTATATTGTACATATTACATATTGTTATGAAGGTGTCTCTTACTACATTATATATATATA
The DNA here is from genome assembly GCF_033978685.3 of Nerophis lumbriciformis. Classification (NCBI taxonomy): domain Eukaryota; kingdom Metazoa; phylum Chordata; class Actinopteri; order Syngnathiformes; family Syngnathidae; genus Nerophis; species Nerophis lumbriciformis. Next base: position 5,755,867 of record NC_084554.2, on the reverse strand, counting down.
TACTTGCAGTGTGTATATTGTACATATTACATATTGTTATGAAGGTGTCTGTTACTATATTATATATATCCTTGCAGTGTGTATATGTACATATTACACATTGTTATGAAGGTGTCTGTTACTACATTATATATATATACTTGCAGTGTGTATATTGTACATATTACATATTGTTATGAAGGTGTCTGTTACTACATAATATATACTTGCAGTGTGCATATTGCACATATTACATATTGTTATGAAAGTGTCTGTTACTACATTATACATATCCTTGCAGTGTGTATATTGTACATATTACATATTGTTATGAAGGTGTCTGATACTACATTATATATATACTTGCAGTGTTTATATTGTACATATTACATATTGTTATGAAGGCGTCTGTTACTACATTATATATATACTTGCAGTGTGTATATTGTACATATTACATTTTGTTATGAAAGTGTCTGTTACTACATTATATATATACTTGCAGTGTGTATATTGCACATTTTACATATTGTTATGAAGGTGTCTGTTACTACATTATATACATACTTGCAGTGTGTATATTGCACATATTACATATTGTTATGAAGGTGTCTGTTACTACATTATATATATACTTGCAGTGTGTATATTGCACATTTTACATATTGTTATGAAGGTGTCTGTTACTACATTATATACATACTTGCAGCGTGTATATTGTACATATTACATATTGTTATGAAGGTGTCTGTTACTACATAATATATACTTGCAGTGTGCATATTGCACATATTACATATTGTTATGAAAGTGTCTGTTACTACATTATACATATCCTTGCAGTGTGTATATTGTACATATTACATATTGTTATGAAGGTGTCTGATACTACATTATATATATACTTGCAGTGTTTATATTGTACATATTACATATTGTTATGAAGGCGTCTGTTACTACATTATATATATACTTGCAGTGTGTATATTGTACATATTACATATTGTTATGAAGGTGTCTGTTACTACATTATATATATATTTGCAGTGTGTATATTGTACATATTACATATTGTTATGAAGGTGTCTGTTACTACATTATATATATACTTGCAGTGTGTATACTGTACATATTACATATTGTTATGAAGGTGTCTGTTACTACATTATATATATACTTGCAGTGTGTATATTGTGCATATTACATATTGTTATGAAGGTGTCTGTTACTACATTATATATATATACTTGAAGTGTGTATATTGTACATATTACATATTGTTATGAAGGTGTCTGTTACTACATTATAAATATACTTGCAGTGTGTATATTGTACATATTACATATTGTTATGAAGGTGTCTGTTACTCATAATGATTGTGAACGATAGGCAAAAAAAATAAAAATAAAAATAGTGCAGTTCCCCTTTAAGACAGACACGCTAAATGGATTGCTCTCCTTATTTTGTTCAGTCCACTACGCACAACCGTATTAGATCAGTGTTGCGTCCGCTATTAAGTTTGCAGGTGTTGGAACACACACAAACCTTCAGTAGATCAGGCCCAAAGTGATTGAAATATCAAAAAAAATTTCATGTTGGGGTTTACAAACCTCTCCTGGTGAGACTCCAATACAGATTTGATCCACTGCAGGAGTCATAGTTCCTGTGTATATCTGAGGAAAATATGCGAAAGGAAATAACATGAACAAAATTTAAATGTTCCTCTATCTCTATGATTATAGAGAAGCAGGACCCCATTGGATTTATACTACAAAACCCAAACCCAGTGAAGTTGTCACGTTGTGTAAATGGTAAATAAAAACAGAATACAATTATTTGCAAATCCTTTTCAACTTATATTCAATTGAATAGACTGCAAAGACAAGATACTTAATGTTCATACTGAGAAACTTCATTTTTTTTGTGCAAATAATCATTAATTTTGAATTTAATGGCAGCAAAACGTTGAAAAAAAGTTGTCACAGGGGCATTTTTTACCACTGTGTTACATGGCCTTTCCTTTTAACAACACTCAGTAAACGTTTGGGAACTGAGGAGACGCATTTTTGAAGCTTTTCAGGTGGAATTCTTTCCCATTCTTGCTTGATGTACAGCTTAAAGGCCTACTGAAACCCACTACTACCGACCACGCAGTCTGATAGTTTATATATCAATGATGGAATCTTAACATTGCAACACATGCCCATAAACTAAAGTGCAATTTTAAATTTCGCGCGAAATATCCTGCTGAAAACGTCTCGGTATGATGACGTCAGCGCGTGACGTCACGGATTTTGGAGGACATATTGGGACAGCATGGTGGCCAGCTATTAAGTCGTCTGTTTTCATCGCAAAATTCCACAGTATTCTGGACATCTGTGTTGGTGAATCTTTTGCAATTTGTTCAATGACAGCAAAGAAGAAAGCTGTAGGTGGGAAGCGGTGTATTGCGGCCGACTGCAGCAACACAAACACGGCCGGTGTTTCATTGTTTACATTCCCGAAAGATGACAGTCAAGCTTTACCATTGGCCTGTGGAGAACTGAGCCTCTTACCAGGAGGACTTTGAGTTGGATGCGCAGACGCGGTACCGTGAGTACGCTTCCAAACATTTGATCGCTTGCCCGTACGTGCGTGCCTCTATGTGCATGTCACGTACGTAACTTTGGGGACTTTGGGGAAATATATGTGCTGTATGAACTTTTGGGAGGTGAACGGTACTTTGGGCTGTGGGATTGAGTGTGTTGTGCAGGTGTTTGATTTGTATTGGCGGGTTATATGGACGGGATTGTTATGCGGGATTAATTTGTGGCATATTAAATATAAGCCTGGTTGTGTTGTGGCTAATAGAGTATTGTGTTTATTTACTGTTTTAGTCATTCCCAGCTGAATATCAGGTCCCACCCGCCTCTCACAGCATCTTCCCTATCTGAATCGCTCCCACTGCCCTCTAGTCCTTCACTCTCACACTCCTCATCCACAAATCTTTCATCCTCGCTCAAATTAATGGGGAAATCGTCGCTTTCTCGGTCCGAATCGCTCTCGCTGCTGGTGGCCATGATTGTAAACAATGTGCGGATGTGAGGAGCTCCACAACCTGTGACGTCACGCTACTCGTCTGCTACTTCCGGTACAGGCAAGGCTTTTTTTTATCAGCGACCAAAAGTTGCGAACTTTATCGTCGATGTTCTCTACTAAATCCTTTCAGCAAAAATATGGCAATATCGCGAAATGATCAAGTATGACACATAGAATGGACCTGCTATCCCCGTTTAAATAAGAAAATCGCATTTCAGTAGGCCTTTAAGTTGTTCAAAAGTCCGGGGGTCTCCGTTGTGCTATTTTAGGCTTCATAATGCGCCACACATTTTCAATGGCATGTTAGCTA
>NC_084554.2:5735000-5747500 GCF_033978685.3 Nerophis lumbriciformis | reverse complement strand
GTGGGGCACGATGGCGAGCGCCTGGTGGCCGGGCCTGTCCCTATGGGGCCCGGCCGGGCACAGCCCGAAGAGGCAACGTGGGTCCCCCCTCCAATGGGCTCACCACCCATAGTAGGGGTCATAGAGGTCGGGTGCGATGTGAGCTGGGCGGCAGCCGAGGGCAGGGCACTTGGCGGTCCGATCCTCGGCTACAGAAGCTAGCTCTTGGGACGTGGAACGTCACCTCGCTGGGGGGGAAGGAGCCTGAGCTAGTGCGCGTGGTGGAGAAGTTCCGGCTAGATATAGTCGGACTCACTTCGACGCACAGCAAGGGCTCTGGAACCAGTTCTCTCGAGAGGGGCTGGACTCTCTTCCACTCTGGCGTTGCCGGCAGTGAGAGGCGACGGGCTGGGGTGGCAATTCTTGTTGCCCCCCGGCTCAGAGCCTGTACGTTGGAGTTCAACCCGCTGGACGAGAGGGTAGCTTCCCTCCGCCTTCGGGTGGGGGAATGGGTCCTGACTGTGGTTTGCGCTTACGCGCCAAACCGCAGCTCAGAGTACCCACCCTTTTTGGATTCACTCGAGGGAGTACTTGACAGTGCTCCCCCGGGTGATTCCCTCGTTCTACTGGGGGACTTCAATGCTCATGTTGGCAGCGACAGTGAAACCTGGAGAGGCGTGATTGGGAAGAATGGCTGCCCGGATCTGAACCCGAGCGGTGTTATGTTATTGGACTTTTGTGCCCGTCACAGATTGTCCATAACGAACACCATGTTCAAGCATAAGGGTGTCCATATGTGCACTTGGCACCAGGACACCCTAGGCCGCAGTTCCATGATCGACTTTGTAGTTGTGTCATCGGATTTGCGGCCTCATGTTTTGGACACTCGGGTGAAGAGAGGGGCGGAGCTTTCTACCGATCACCACCTGGTGGTGAGTTGGCTGCGATGGTGGGGGAGGATGCCGGACAGACCTGGCAGGCCCAAACGCATTGTGAGGGTTTGCTGGGAACATCTGGCAGAGTCTCCTGTCAGAGAGAGTTTCAATTCCCACCTCCGGAAGAACTTTGAACATGTCACGAGGGAGGTGCTGGACATTGAGTCCGAATGGACCATGTTCCGCGCCTCTATTGTCGAGGCGGCTGATTGGAGCTGTGGCCGCAAGGTAGTTGGTGCTTGTCGTGGCGGTAATCCTAGAACCCGTTGGTGGACACCGGCGGTGAGGGATGCCGTCAAGCTGAAGAAGGAGTCCTATCGGGTTCTTTTGGCTCATAGGACTCCTGAGGCAGCGGACAAGTACCGACAGGCCAAGCGGTGTGCAGCTTCAGCGGTCGCAGAGGCAAAAACTCGGACATGGGAGGAGTTCGGTGAGGCCATGGAAAACGACTTCCGGACGGCTTCGAAGCAATTCTGGACCACCATCCGCCGCCTCAGGAAGGGAAAGCAGTGCACTATCAACACCGTGTATGGCGAGGATGGTGTTCTGCTGACCTCGACTGCGGATGTTGTGGATCGGTGGAGGGAATACTTCGAAGACCTCCTCAATCCCACCAACACGTCTTCCTATGAGGAAGCAGTGCCTGGGGAGTCTGTGGTGGGCTCTCCTATTTCTGGGGCTGAGGTTGCTGAGGTAGTTAAAAAGCTCCTCGGTGGCAAGGCCCCGGGGGTAGATGAGATCCGCCCGGAGTTCCTTAAGGCTCAGGATGCTGTGGGGCTGTCTTGGTTGACAAGACTCTGCAGCATCGCGTGGACATCGGGGGCGGTACCACTGGATTGGCAGACAGGGGTGGTGGTTCCTCTCTTTAAGAAGGGGTACCGGAGGGTGTGTTCTAACTATCGTGGGATCACACTCCTCAGCCTTCCCGGTAAGGTCTATTCAGGAGTACTGGAGAGGAGGCTACGCCGGATAGTCGAACCTCGGATTCAGGAGGAACAGTGTGGTTTTCGTCCTGGTCGTGGAACTGTGGACCAGCTCTATACTCTCGGCAGGGTCCTTGAGGGTGCATGGGAGTTTGCCCAACCTGTCTACATGTGTTTTGTGGACTTGGAGAAGGCATTCGACCGTGTCCCTCGGGAAGTCCTGTGGTGAGTGCTCAGAGAGTACGGGGTATCGGACTGTCTGATTGTGGCAGTCCGCTCCCTGTATGATCAGTGCCAGAGCTTGGTCCGCATTGCCGGTAGTAAGTCGGACACGTTTCCAGTGAGGGTTGGACTCCGCCAAGGCTGCCCTTTGTCACCGATTCTGTTCATAACTTTTATGGACAGAATTTCTAGGCGCAGTCATGGCGTTGAGGGGATCTGGTCTGGTGGCTGCAGGATTAGGTCTCTGCTTTTTGCAGATGATGTGGTCCTGATGGCTTCATCTGGCCAGGATCTTCAGCTCTCACTGGATCGGTTCGCAGCTGAGTGTGAAGCGACTGGGATGAGAATCAGCACCTCCAAGTCCGAGTCCATGGTTCTCGCCCGGAAAAGGGTGGAGTGCCATCTCCGGGTTGGGGAGGAGATCAAGTACCTCGGAGTCTTGTTCACGAGTGGGGGAAGAGTGGATCGTGAGGTCGACAGGCGGATCGGTGCGGCGTCTTCAGTAATGCGGACGCTGTATCGATCCGTTGTGGTGAAGAAGGAGCTGAGCCGGAAGGCAAAGCTCTCAATTTACTGGTCGATCTACGTTCCCATCCTCACCTATGGTCATGAGCTTTGGGTTATGACCGAAAGGACAAGATCACGGGTACAAGCGGCCCAAATGAGTTTCCTCCGCCGGATGGCGGGGCTCTCCCTTAGAGATAGGGTGAGAAGCTCTGCCATCCGGGAGAAGCTCAAAGTAAAGCCGCTGCTCCTCCACATCGAGAGGAGCCAGATGAGGTGGTTCGGGCATCTGGTCAGGATGCCACCCGAACGCTTCCCTAGGGAGGTGTTTAGGGCACGTCCGACCGATAGGAGGCCACGGGGAAGACCCAGGACACGTTGGGAAGACTATGTCTCCCGGCTGGCCTGGGAACGCCTCGGGGTCCCACAGGAAGAGCTGGACGAAGTGGCTGGGGAGAGGGAAGTCTGGGCTTCCCTGCTTAGGCTGCTGCCCCCGCGACCCGACCTCGGATAAGCGGAAGAAGATGGATGGATGGATGGACTGTTATAGGCACAAAGTTGAAAAGTTAGCATGTGTGATGGTATGGGGGTGTATTAGTGCCCAAGACATGGGTAACATATACATCTGTGAAGGCACCATTAATACTGAAAGATACATACAGTTGCTGAAATAAGCAATGTTTTTATGGACGCCCCTGCTTATTTCAGCAAGACAATGCCAAGCCACGTGTTACATCAACGTGGCTTCATAGTAAAAGAGTGCGGGTACTAGACTGGCCTGCCTGTAGTCCAGACCTGTCTCCCATTGAAAATGTGCGGCGCATTATGAAGCCTAAAATAGCACAACGGAGACCCCCGGACTGTTGAACAACTTAAGCTGTACATCAAGCAAGAATGGGAAAGAATTCCACCTGAGAAGTTTCAAAAATGTGTCTCTCAGTGTGAACATGAAATATCTTGTCTTTGCAGTCTATTCAATTGAATATAAGTTGAAAAGGATTTGTTGTATTCTCTTTTTATTTACCATTTACACAACGTGACAACTTCACTGCTTTTGGGGTGTTTGTATTATCTACAAGAGGAATTACCGAAGCGTGTGAAGATGTCGGTCACAGCCTGGTTGATGGCCATGTCTATGAGGCCCCTGCCCAGGCAGTAGTGGGGGAAGATGAGCAACACCGTCTTCAGCAGCTGGTTGAACTTGTACAGAGCCTTGAGAAAAAAAACAAACAACAACACACAAAATAAACAGGAGTGACAGCGTGCGTACAAGATGCTGTCGACAGGTGTGGGGGTGTTGAAGGGGTTTTTACGGTGGTGCCTTCGAAAAGGTCCAGGATGAAGGTGATGGCGCTGCTGTTGATGCCGATGAAGAGGTTGATGCAGGACAGAGACACGTAGGCTGTGCTGGGGACACTGAAGACGTAGGACATGGGGTACATCATGGGTGTGACCGACCAGCTGAGGAACAACAGGCGACATTCCTTTAATTAATCGGTGCAGTGGTGTCATCACACTATCAGTATCTCATAATTAAAGTCATTTTGATAGTAGGCTAATATAGACACTTACATCATGTGTTGTCTTCATTATAACACATATAAGACTTGTAAAGTCATTTTGATAGTAGGCTAAAATAGACACTTGCATCATGTGTTGTCTTCATTATAACACATATAAGACTTTTAAAGTCATTTTGATAGTAGGCTAAAATAGACACTTGCATCATGTGTTGCCTTCATTATAACACTTATATAAGACTTTTAAAGTCACTTTGATAGTAGGCTAATATAGACACTTACATCATGTGTTGCCTTCATTATAACACTTATATAAGACTTTTAAGTCATTTTGATAGTAGGCTAATATAGACACTTACATCATGTGTTGTCTTCATTATAACACTTATACAATACTTTTAAAGTCATTTTGATAGTAGGCTAATACAGACACTTGCGTCATGTGTTGTCTTCATTATAACACTTATATACGATTTTTAAAGTCATTTTGATAGTAGGCTAATATAGACACTTACATCATGTGTTGCCTTCATTATAACACTTATATAAGACTTTTAAAGTCATTTTGATAGTAGGCTAATATAGACACTTACATCATGTGTTGTCTTCATTATAACACTTATACAATACTTTTAAAGTCATTTTGATAGTAGGCTAATACAGACACTTGCGTCATGTGTTGTCTTCATTATAACACTTATATACGATTTTTAAAGTCATTTTGATAGTAGGCTAATATAGACACTTACGTCATGTGTTGCCTTCATTATAACACTTATATAAGACTTTTAAAGTCATTTTGATAGTAGGCTAATATAGACACTTACGTCATGTGTTGCCTTCATTATAACACTTATATACGATTTTTAAAGTCATTTTGACAGTAGGCTAATATAGACACTTACGTCATGTGTTGCCTTCATTATAACACTTATATAAGACTTTTAAAGTCATTTTGATAGTAGGCTAATATAGACACATACATCATGTGTTGCCTTCATTATAACACTTATATAAGACTTTTAAAGTCATTTTGATAATAGGCTAATATAGCTAATTTAGACACTTACGTCATGTGTTGCCTTCATTATAACACTTATATAAGGCTTTTAAAGTAATTTTGATAGTAGGCTAATATAGACACTTACACCATGTGTTGTCTTCATTATAACCCTTATATAAGACTTTTAAAGTCTTTTTTGATAGTAAGCTAATATAGACACTTACATCATGTGTTGTCTTCATTATAACACTTATATAAGATTTTTAAAGTCATTTTGATAGTAGGCTAATATAGACACTTACGTCATGTGTTGCCTTCATTATAACACTTATATAAGACTTTTAAAGTCATTTTGATAGTAGGCTAATATAGACACTTACGTCATGTGCTGCCTTCATTATAACACTTATATACGATTTTTAAAGTCATTTTGACAGTAGGCTAATATAGACACTTACGTCATGTGTTGCCTTCATTATAACACTTATATAAGACTTTTAAAGTCATTTTGATAGTAGGCTAATATAGACACATACATCATGTGTTGCCTTCATTATAACACTTATATAAGACTTTTAAAGTCATTTTGATAATAGGCTAATATAGCTAATTTAGACACTTACGTCATGTGTTGCCTTCATTATAACACTTATATAAGGCTTTTAAAGTAATTTTGATAGTAGGCTAATATAGACACTTACACCATGTGTTGTCTTCATTATAACACTTATTTAAGACTTTTAAAGTCATTTTGATAGTAGGCTAATATAGCTAATTTAGACACTTACGTCATGTGTTGCCTTCATTATAACACTTATATAAGACTTTTAAAGTCATTTTGATAATAGGCTAATATAGCTAATTTAGACACTTACGTCATGTGTTGCCTTCATTATAACACTTATATAAGGCTTTTAAAGTAATTTTGATAGTAGGCTAATATAGACACTTACACCATGTGTTGTCTTCATTATAACACTTATATAAGACTTTAAAAGCCATTTTGATAGTAGGCTAATATAGCTAATTTAGACACTTACGTCATGTGTTGCCTTCATTATAACACTTATATAAGGCTTTTAAAGTCATTTTGATAGTAGGCTAATATAGCTAATATAGACACTTACATCATGTGTTGTCTTCATTATAACACTTATATAAGACTTTTAAAGTCATTTTGATAGTAGGCTAATATAGACACTTACATCATGTCTTGCCTTCATTATAACACTTATATAAGGCTTCTAAAGTCATTTTGATAGTAGGCTAATATAGACACTTACATCATGTGTTGTCTTCATTATAACACTTATATAAGACTTTTAAAGTCATTTTGATAGTAGGCTAATATAGACACTTACGTCATGTGCTGCCTTCATTATAACACTTATATACGATTTTTAAAGTCATTTTGATAGTCGGCTAATATAGACACTTATGTCATGTGCTGCCTTCATTATAACACTTATATACGATTTTTAAAGTCATTTTGATAGTCGGCTAATATAGACACTTACGTCATGTGTTGCCTTCATTATAACTTTTATATAAGACTTTTAAAGTCATTTTGATAGTAGGCTAATATAGACACTTACGTCATGTGTTGTCTTCATTATAACACTTATATAAAACTTTTAAAGTCTTTTTGATAGTAGGCTAATATAGACACTTACGTCATGTGTTGCCTTCATTATAACTTTTATATAAGACTTTTAAAGTCATTTTGATAGTAGGCTAATATAGACACTTACGTCATGTGTTGCCTTCATTATAACACTTATACAAGTTGTTTTGTTGTTGTTGGAGGCTCCAGACAGATTTTTTTTTTTTTTGTGTTTTTGGTTTGTTGATTTATATTAAGTGACATTATTATGTTATTATGTAATTATTGGATGCTGTTATAATACAAATAATGCCATGCATTTTTTTTTTTTTTGTATACTTTACCCATAAAGCATCAGCAGTGCAATGAGTGGTTGCAGGTTAGTCGGTGAGGTGTAGCACTTCTTATCAAACAAGATGAAAATCTGCACCACCATCAGCGCGCTGACGGAGTAATTTAGCTGCGGACACAGAGGGGAATACTGTAAGAGTTCTGTTTACAAGTCAGGATGTCCGTGCACTTCCTGAGGGCGTACCATGTCCCAGAGGAAGTTGGCCATCCAGTAGACGAGGGGGCTGACGCCGCTGACGAACTGCAAGTGCTTGGCCTGGGTGACCCTCTCCTGGATGAGGTAGAGGACGAAGCTGGCGGGAACGAAGGACATGGCGAAGATGACGCATATGGCGACCACCGCATCCACCGACGTGTTCAAGCTGCAGAGATAAATGCGGCACGATATCACGGGGGGGAAAAAAAAAAGACCAATATTGCTACAAGACGAGTCTTCTTACACTGTGATCTCAGACAGCTGCTCTTTGGTGAGGTTGAGAGGATGGTTCATGACCGTTATTCCGTACTGGTCCAGGTCGGCGCCTTTGGGCAGGTTGGCGCGGAGGATGGCGTTGTTCGCTACGTTGAGGAACGACACCATGGCGTGCCAGCCCTTGTTGTTGTACCACACCTGCACGGGGAGTGGTGAGGAAGGTTAGAACCACAAAACACCACAAACCCCGAAACTAGTGAAATTGTCACGTTGTGTAAAATGGTAAATAAAAAAAGAATACAACACATTTTCAACTTATATTCAATTGAATAGACTGCAAAGACAAGATATTTATTTTATTTTATTTTTTTGCAAATATTAGCTCATTTGGAATTTGATGCCTGCGACATGCTTCAAAAAAGCTGGCACGAGTGGCAAAAAAGACTGAGAAAGTTAAGGAATGCTCATTATTTGGAACATCCCACAGGTGAACGGGCTAATAGGGAACAGGTGGGTGCCATGATTGGGTATAAAAGCAGCTTCCATGACAAACAATGACGGGGCGAGGGTCACCACTTTGTCAACAAATGCCTGAGCAAATTGTCGAACAGTTTAAGAAGAACATTTCTCAACCAGCTATTGCAAGGAATTTAGGGATTTCACCATCTACGCTCCTTAATATCATCAAAAGGTTCAGAGAATCTGGAGAAATCACTGCACATAAGCGGCAAGGCTGAAAAGCAACATTGAATGCCCATGACCTTCGATCCCTCAGGCGGTACTGCATCAAAAGGGTGTAAAGGATATCGCCACATGGGCTCAGGAACACTTCAGAAAACCCATGAAATGCTCCGTCGTTCACAAACAAGGACGGGGCGAGGGTCACCACTTTGTCAACAAATGCGTGGGCAAATTGTTCAAGAAGAACATTTCTCAACCAAGCTATTGCAAGGAATTTAGGGATTTCACCATCTACGGTCCGTAATATCATCAAAAAAGTTCAGAGAATCTGGAGAAATCACTGCACGTAAGCGATGATATTACGGACCTCTGAGCCCTCAGGCGGTGCTGCATCAAAAAGCGACATCAGCGTGTAAAGGATATCACCACATGGGCTCAGGAACACTGCAGAAAACCACTGTCAGTAACTACAGTTGGTCGCTACATCTGTAAGTGCAAGTTAGAACTTAGAAACTTAATATTTTTTTGCAAATAATCATTAACTTAGAATTTAATGGCAGCAACACATTGCAAAAAAGATGTCACAGGGGCATTTTTACCGCTGTGTTACATGGCCTTTCCTTTTAACAACACTCAGTAAAGGTTTGGGAACTGAGGAGACACATTTTTTAAACTTCCTGTGGAATTTTTTCCCATTCTTGCTTGATGTACAGCTTAAGTTGTTCTATCAATCAATCAATCAATGTTTATTTATATAGCCCTAAATCACAAGTGTCTCAAAGGGCTGTTCTACAGTCCGGGGTCTCCGTTTTGGTATTTTAGGCTTCATAATGCGCCACACATTTTCAATGGGAGACAGGTCTGGACTACAGGCAGGCCAGTCTAGTACCCGCACTCTTTTACAATGAAGCCATGCTGTTGTAACACGTGGCTTGGCATTGTCTTGATGAAATAAGCAGGGGCGTCCATGATAATGTTGCTTGGATGGCAACGTTTAATTGCTCCAAAAGCTGTATGTACCTTTCAGCATTAATGGTGCCTTCACAGATGTGTAAGTTACCCATGCCTTGGGCACTAATACACCCCCATACCATCACAGATGCTGCCTTTTAGACTTTGCGCCTAGAACAATCCGGATGGTTCTTTTCCTCTTTGTTCCAGAGGACACAACGTCCACAGTTTCCAAAAACAATGTGAAATGTGGACTCGTCAGACCACAGAACACTTTTCCACTTTGCATCAGTCCATCTTAGATGAGCTCGGGCCCAGCGAAGCCGGCGGCGCTTCTGGGTGTTGTTGATAAACGGCTTTCGCATTGCATAGTAGAGTTTTAACTCGCACTTACGGATGTAGCGACCAACTGTAGTTACTGTACAGTGGTTTTCTGAAGTGTTCCTGAGCCCGTGTGGTGATATCCTTTACACACTGATGTCTCTTTTTGATGCAGCACCGCCTGAGGGCTGAAAGGTCCGTAACGTCATCGCTTACGTGCAGTGATTTCTCCAGATGGTGAAATCCCAAAATTCCTTGCAATAGCTGGTTGAGAAATGTTGTTCTTAAACAATTTGCTCGGGCATTTGTTGACAAAGTGGTGACCCTCGCCCCCGTCCTTGTTTGTGAACGACTGAGCATTTCACGGAAGCTGCTTTTATACCCAATCATGGCACCCACCTGTTCCCAATTAGCCTGTTCACCTGTGGGATGTTCCATATAAGTCTTTGATGCGCCTTCCTCATTTTCCTCAGTCTTTTTTGCCACTTGTGCCAGCTTTTTTGAAACATGTTGCAGGCGTCAAATCCCAAATGAGCTAATATTTGCAAAAAATTACAAAGTTTCTCAGTGTGAACATGAAATATCTTGTCTTTGCAGTCTATTCAATTAAGTTGAAAATGATTATTAAATCATTGCATTCTGTTTTTATTTACCATTTACACAACGTGGCAACTTCCCTGGTTTTTGGGTTTTGCACCTCTCAGGGAAGACTTGCCTTGACATTGTTCTGGGTCTCCAAGTACCTGAGGAACGGGCCGATTTCCCTCAGAGTTTCTTTGCAGTGGTCGCCCTGGTAAAAAAAATAAAAATCCACATTGCTAGTACTACTCCTACAGTACAACAGGTGGTACTGTAGGTAGTATGTGGTAGTGAAAAGACCATACCCCGGTGACATTGAGTAGTTGTCCCAGTTGAACTGCTGCATCCTGGAGGAACTTTGGCTGCAGATCTAAAACAGGAAGTTGACCTCCTACTGATATTCCTCCATACCTGGAAACCATACAAACAATCATTACTTCTAAGTCTGCACTACATCATTTCGGCCAGTAGGTGGACACTTGCATGTTACTTGAACAGACATTATGGGTCTGACCTACTATTATGTATTTAAAAGAAACTGCACTTTTTGGGGGGAATTTTAGCTATCATTCACAATCATTATGAAGGACAAGAACACATGTCTTTTTTTTTTGTTTGTTTTAAGATTTTTAAGATGACAAAAAAATGCTTGGAAAACTCCACCAAAAGGATTCAACATTGTAGCCTTCAAAGCCTCTAAAACAACTTTAAAACCCTCCATCACCGTTTTATATACACACTGCAAGTATATATATCATGTAGTAACAGACACCTTCATAACAATATGTAATATGTACAATATACACACTGCAAGTATATATATAATGTAGTAACAGACACCTTCATAACAATATGTAATATGTACAATATACACACTGCAAGTATATATATATAATGTAGTAAAAGACACTTTCATAACAATATGTAATATGTACAATATACACACTACAAGCATATATATATATAATGTAGTAACAGACACCTTCATAACAATATGTAATATGTACAATATACACACTGAAAGTATATATATATAATGTAGTAACAGACACCTTCATAACAATATGTAATATGTGCAATATACACACTGCAAGTATATATATAATGTAGTAAGAGGCACCTTCATAACAATATGTAATATGTGCAATATACACACTGCAAGTATGTATATAATGTAGTAACAGACACCTTCATAACAATATGTAATATGTACAATATACACACTGCAAGTATAGATATAATGTAGTAACAGACACCTTCATAACAATATGTAATATGTACAATATACACACTACAAGCATATATATATATAATATAGTAACAGACACCTTCATAACAATATGTAATATGTACAATATACACACTGAAAGTATATATATATAATGTAGTAACAGACACCTTCATAACATTATGTAATATGTACAATACACAAACTGCAAGTATATATATATATATAATGTAGTAACAGACACCATCATAACAATATGTAATATGTACAATATACACACTGCAAGTATGTATATAATGTAGTAACAGACACCTTCAAAACAATATGTAATATGTACAATATACACACTGCAAGTATATATATATATATAATGTAGTAACAGACACCTTCATAACAATATGTAATGTGTACAATATACACACTGCAAGTATATATATAATGTAGTAACAGACTTCTTCATAACAATATGTAATATGTACAATATACACACTGAAAGTATATATATATAATGTAGTAACAGACACCTTCATAACATGTAATATGTACAATATACACACTGCAAGTATATATATAATGTATACCAGACACCTTCATAACAATATGTAATATGTTTTATATACACACTGCAAGTATATATCTATATATATATATATATATATATATATATATATATATATATATATATATATATATATATATATATATATATATATATATATATATATAATGTAGTAACATACACCTTCATAACAATATATAATGTTTTATATACACACTGCAAGTATATATATATTGTAGTAACAGACTTCTTCATAACAATATGTAATATGTACAATATACACACTGCAAGTATATATATAATGTAGTAACAGACACCTTCATAACAATATGTAATATGTACAATATACACACTGCAAGTATATATATAATGTAGTAACAGACACCTTCATAACAATGTGTAATATGTACAATATACACACTGCAAGTATATATATAATGTAGTAACAGACACCATCATAACAATATGTAATATGTGCAATATACACACTGCAAGTATGTATATAATGTAGTAACAGACACCTTCATAACAATATGTAATATGTACAATATACACACTGCAAGTATATATATAATGTAGTAACAGACACCTTCATAACAATGTGTAATATGTACAATATACACACTGCAAATATATATATATATATATATATATATATAATGTAATCACAGACACCTTCATAACAGTATGTAATATGTACAATATACACACTGCAAATATATATATAAT
>NC_084554.2:5687500-5725000 GCF_033978685.3 Nerophis lumbriciformis | reverse complement strand
AAAAGCTGGCACAAGTGGCAAAAAAGACTGAGCAAGTTGAGGAATGCTCATCAAACACTTGTTTGGAACATCCCACAGGTGAGCAGGCTAATTGGGAACAGGCGGGTGCCATGATTGGGAATAAAAGCAGCTTCCATGACAAACAATGACGGGGCGAGGGTCACCACTTTGTCAACAAATGCCTGAGCAAATTGGCGAACAGTTCAAGAAGAACATTTCTCATCCAGCTATTGCAAGGAATTCAGGGATTTCACCATCTACGCTCCTTAATATCATCAAAAGGTTCAGAGAATCTGGAGAAATCACTGCACGTAAGCGGCGAGGCTGAAAACAAACATTGAATGCCCGTGACCTTCAATCCCTCAAAAAGGTGGAAAGGATATCGCCACATGGGCTCAGGAACACTTCAGAAAACCACCGTCGGCAACAACAGTTTGTCGCTACATCTGTAAGTGCAAGTTAAAACTCTATTATGCAAAGCGAGAGCCATTTATCAACAACACCCAGAAAAAGCCGCCGGCTTCGCTGGGCCCGAGCTCATCTCAGATGGACTGATGCAAAGTGGAAAAGTGTTCTGTGGTCTGACGAGTCCACATTTCACATTGTTTTTGGAAACTGCGGACGTCGTGTCCTCCGGAATAAAGAGGAAAAGAACCATCCGGATTGTTCTAGGGCAGGGGTCGGCAACCCAAAATGTTGAAAGAGCCTTATTGGACCAAAAAACAAAAAAACAAATCTATCTGGAGCCGCAAAAAATTAAAAGCCATATTACATACAGATAGTGTGTCATGAGATATAAATTGAATTAAGAGGACTTAAAGGAAACTAAATGAGCTCAAATATAGCTACAAATGAGGCATAATTATGCAATATGTACATATAGCTAGCCTAAATAGCATGTTAGCATCGATTAGCTCGCAGTCACGCAGTGACCAAATATGTCTGATTAGCACTCCACACAGGTCAATAACATCAACAAAACTCACCTTTGTGGGTTCATGCACAACGTTAAAAGTTTGGTGGACAACATGAGACAGAAAAAGAAGTGGCATAAAACACGTCCTAGAAAGTCGCAGAAAGATATACATGTAAACAAACTAAGGTGAGTTCAAGGACTGCAAAAATTAGTAGGACAAAACGGCGCTCGCCAAATACTCGAATCAGTGAAGCATGTTTAATATAAACAGTGTGCTTTATAACAATTAGGGAGGTTTGTGTTATGTTTGTCCTCCTACAGAAACCATATTAACACAAAAAAAATGTTTTTTTCTCCTCAACTTTTTCCATTTTTCATACATTTTTGAAAAAGCTCCAGAGAGCCACTAGGGCGGCGCTAAAGAGCCGCGGGTTGCCGACCCCTGTTCTAGGGTCAAAGTGTAAAAGCCAGCATCTGTGATGGTATGGGGGTGTATTAGTGCCCAAGACATGGGTAACTTACACATCTGTGAAGGCACCATTAATGCTGAAAGGTACATACAGGTTTTGGCGTAACACATGTTGCCATCCAAGCAACGTTATCCTGGACGCCCCTGCTTATTTCAACAAGACAATGCCAAGCCACGTGTTACAACAGCGTGGCTTCATAGTAAAAGAGTGCGGGTACTAGACTGGCCTGCCTGTAGTCCAGACCTGTCTCCCATTGAAAATGTGTGGCGCATTATGAAGCCTAAAATAGCACAACGGAGACCCCCGGACTGTTGAACAACTTAAGCTGTACATCAAGCGAGAATGGGAAAGAATTCCACCTGAAAAGCTTCAAAAATGTGTCTCCTCAGTTCCCAAGCGTTTACTGAGTGTTGTTAAAAGGAAAGGCCATGTAACACAGTGGTAAAAATGCCCCTGTGACAACTCTTTTGCAAGTTAATGATTATTTGCCAAAAAAAATGAAGTTTCTCAGTGTGAACATGAAATATCTTGTCTTTGCAGTCTATTCAATTGAATATAAGTTGAAAAGGATCATTCTATTCTGTTTTTATTTACCAGTTACACAACGTGACAACTTCACTGCTTTTGGGCTTTGTAAATGAATGACACAATTGTGTATTTCACTCCAATCATGTATTAAAGTAATGATTTAAAGATGTATTTATTCATTGCATTTTGTCCCATTTGACCATACTTGCCAACCTTGAGACCTCCGATTTCGGGAGGAGGGGGGTGGGGGCGTGGTCGGGGGTGGGGCGGGGCGTGGTTGGGGGCGTGGTTAAGAGGGGAGGAGTATATTGACAGCTAGAATTCACCAAGTCAAGTATTTCATACATATACAGTATATATATATATATACATATATATATATATATATATAGATATCTATATCCTGAAAATATACAAACAAAACTGTGTTTAGATAATTGATACTTCAAACTTGCATAAATAAATATTAAGGAATATAACATAATTTGGCTTCTGAGAGTTTCAAAATGTAATGAATAAAATGCTAAAGTTGTTGATAAACAAGCAATTATTTTAATAATTAAGGTCATTTTAAATGAATTATTATGATAATTCAAAATCAATTGTTTCAAATATGTTTATTTTAATGTATAATTCTATGGCTGGATGTAATAAGGAGTCAGGAAAAAATACAAATAAAAATACAATTAATTTTGATGTTTTTAGCAAAATATAGTAAACATGTATTTAGTTGGTTTTTTTTGTAAATTAATAAATATATTTATTTTTAGGTAAGATAAATATAATAATACAATTTATCTCTCGTCTGGATGATTTAGTTCTTGTCACACTGTTGTCCTCCCGTGGAGCTGGAGGGGGCGTGGCTTCCAGCTCCGGCTGAAAATCGGGAAATTTTCGGGACAACAGTCCCGAAAATTTTCGGGAGAGGCGCTGAATTTCGGGAGTCTCCCGGAAAATTCGGGAGGGTTGGCAAGTATGCATTTGACCCCCCGTAGACATGAAAGTACTGTAGATGAGAATTCATGCGTGCTTTCACAGTAACAATAAAACCCGTGCGGGTGACTTTCGACACACGTCTGCTCACCTCTTCCAGCGACGTGTCGGACACGCCGAAGCTGCTGAGGCCGATGTCCTCCAAGGTCTCCTCCAACTCCCTGAACAGGCTGGCGTAGGCCCGGGGCTGGAAGCCGTGACTGGGGAGCAGGTAGGTCATCTCCTGGCCGATGGCCTCGATCAGGCGGGCTTGCGGCACGTGATGATGCACCAGGGCGGTGATGCGTTCAATGTTACCTGGGACATGCTGATGTTACACTCGGATGGGGAAGGGCAGGGGTTGATGGTCATGTGTGCCGATGTGCACAGTGTTGGGTTAGTTATTGAAAACCAGTAACTTGTTACAGTTACTAGTTACTTTATTTCAAAAGTAACTCAGTTACTTACACCAAAAAGTAATGCGTTACTGTGAAAAGTAACTATTTAGTTATTTTTTTAAATTTTTTATTTTTTTTTAAAGCTCCCATTAATGCCCTTTTAGCCTTCATTTCAGTACTGTTATAGGCATTTTTTTCTCTCAAGGAATTGTGAAATAAAATCATGTCTTCGTGATATCAACACTGTACTGAAGCCCAGAACACTCTACGCATTTTCCCAGTTTTAGTTTAGAGAAAAGGAAAGATTGGCCTGGCCCACTAGCATCCCTCTTTATGTGTGTGAACTTTATAGTCTATACCAGGGGTCGGCAACCCGCGGCTCCGGAGCCGCATGCGGCTCTTTGATCACTCTGATGCGGCTCAGCAGCTTACTTGCTGAACCCCCCCCCAATTTTCCAGTGAGACTTCCGGATTTCAGTACGACTCGCAGAAAACTCCCCGGATTAATATTCACCGATTTTCACCCTTACGGTTATAATAAGGGCGTGCCATGATGGTACAACATTTGGCGCCCTCTACAATCTGTATTAACAGCATGCCAGCCTAACACTTGTTATACAATATACATCTTCTGCTTGCACACTCACGTGACAGCAAGGCATACTTGGTCAACAGCCACACAGGTTACACTGACGGTGGTCATATGAAACAACTTTAACACTCTTACTAATAATGCGCCACACTTTGAACCAAAACCAAACAAGAATGACAAACACATTTCGGGAGAACATCTGCACCTTAACACAACATAAACACAACAGAACAAACACCTAGAATCCCATGCAGCTCTGACTCTTCCGGGCTACATTATACACCCCTGCTACCACCAAATCCCGTAAATACGTAAATACATTTAGAGTGATGTGATAATCAAACACTCTCGAAGTCTAGAATGAAAGAGTATATAAGAGAATTGACAGAGTGTGTACCTTCAGTGCTGAATGATGAGCAGAGGCAGAGTTTGGAGTATTTTCTTTAGCTTGCTTTCCATGTTTATGTGCTCACTGTCCAGGTACGTGGAAAATGTTTTCCGTGCCATTTGCTGTTTGACGCTGGTATCATGCTAATTAGCTGCCTGAAAGCGGGTGACTCCACTGTAGAAATAGCCTGCATGTCTTCTAGCACAGTGGTTCTCAACCTTTTTTTCAGTGATGTACCCCCTGTGAAAATTGTTTTAATTCAAGTACCCCCTAATCAGAGCAAAGCATTTTTGCTTGAAAAAAAAGAGATAAAGAAGTAAAATACAGCCCTATGTCATCAGTTTCTGATTTATTAAATTGTATAACAGTGCAAAATATTGCTCATTTGTAGTGGTCTTTCTTGAACTATTTGGACAAAAAGATAGGTTTTTATTTATATTTATAAAGGATTTTTGAATTGTTACTATTTTTAGAATATTCAAAAAAAATCTCACGTACCCCTTGGCATACCTTCATGTACCCCCATTTGAGAACCACTGTTCTATCAATGTTGTCCTGGCTAGCAGTGCCTCTGTTAAAATCCAGCTGCCGTTGCTTAGGAGGTGAAGTGCGTCTCTCTTTACTAGCTTCGTCGAAGCATGTTGCTTTTGTAGCTGTTTCAGCAGATTTGAATTGCTGGGATCTTGGATCCAAGACACAACTTACATTGAATTAAAATGTTCTTTTCTTTGTGCTCGACAAAAGAAAAGAAGTGAGAATATCTCCATGTTAAGAAACTCGACTGCGGCTCCGTTGTTAGTAAACACAGACACGCCCCCCCCCCCCCCCCTCCCCCCGTCCCCTCACCAAACCCACACCCACACAGCGCTCCTCTTCTCCGGCTTGTGACACAAGAACATTCAGAAGGACGACACTGCAACTCTCCAATAAAACACACTCAGATCTTCTGTTTCTAGCCGATGCTACATAAAAAATAACGTAAAATTAAAGCTGCAAGCAGCATTGGTCGGGCCCGCATATTTGGCAGGTGCTAGTCCTAAGTGTCCAAATACTTTTGTCAAGTTTTAGTCCCAAGTGTCCCAATACTTTTGTCTAGTGTACCTACCTTGTCTGCATTGTGTGGGCACGCTGGTGCTTCCTGCTTTTAAGCAGCCATCTTAAAAAAACAGCAGCGCAGCAGCATCAGCGCAGCGGTTTTTGAAGGCTCATAAAATCAAAACCGGAGCAGTTATTAAAACGCGCTTCTGTAGTTTTAATCAAAAGGGTTCAATCTCTCTCCTGTGTTAGTTTGAAGCCGAAACGACAAACGTGCTCAGAGGAGATAGTTTTTGAAGGAAGGTGACCGTTTTTTACAAAAATTTTGTTTTGAAGGGGGAATAGCAAACTTCCTGTTGATTTTTGCTGGGGGTTGTCAATTGATATGAAATGAAAATATGAAATGTAGGTCTAAGTGAGACCTACATAGAGGTTTTTGTTTCATGTCTCTCCGACCTTCCCAGTGGGAGTTACAGGCTGCAGTTTTGTCATTTTTTTCTTCCGAGGAGCAGTTTTTTCTGCGTTTTATTCAGCGCAATTTTTGAGATTTGGGGTTAGTTTTTTTTTTATTAGATCGCAATTTTTGCCAGTCTTGATGTGTGTGTTCAGTTCGGTGAGTTTTGAAGCATGTTAAAGGGGTCAAATTACAGCTCAAAGAGGCAAAAGTGACTGTTTTTAGTACATTTTTGTCTTGAAGGGGGAATTGCCAACTTCCTGTTGATTTTTGCCCAAGGAAATTAATTAATGAAAAGTAGGGCTAAGTAAGCCCTACATAGAGGTTTTTGTTTCATGTCTCTACAATCTTTCCAGTGGGAGTTATAGGCAGTTTTGTCATTTTTTTCTTCCGAGGAGCAGTTTTTTCTGCGTTTTATTCAAAAATTGCGCTAGAGCGCAATTCTGAGATTTGGGGTTAGGTTTTTTTATTAGATCGCAATTTTTGCCAGTCTTGATGTGTGTGTTCAGTTCGGTGAGTTTTGAAGCATGTTAAAGGGGTCAAATTACAGCTCAAAGAGGCAAAAGTGACTGTTTTTAGTACATTTTTGTCTTGAAGGGGGAATTGCCAGCTTCCTGTTGATTTTTGCCCGAGGAAATTAATTAATGAAAAGTAGGGCTAAGTAAGCCCTACATAGAGGTTTTTGTTTCATGTCTCTACAATCTTTCCAGTGGGAGTTATAGGCAGTTTTGTCATTTTTTTCTTCCGAGGAGCAGTTTTTTCTGCGTTTTATTCAAAAATTGCGCTAGAGCGCAATTCTGAGATTTGGGGTTAGGTTTTTTTATTAGATCGCAATTTTTGCCAGTCTTGATGTGTGTGTTCAGTTCGGTGAGTTTTGAAGCATGTTAAAGGGGTCAAATTACAGCTCAAAGAGGCAAAAGTGACTGTTTTTAGTAAATTTTTGTCTTGAAGGGGGAATTGCCAACTTCCTGTTGATTTTTGCCCGAGGAAATTAATTAATGAAAAGTAGGGCTAAGTAAGCCCTACATAGAGGTTTTTGTTTCATGTCTCTACAATCTTTCCAGTGGGAGTTATAGGCAGTTTTGTCATTTTTTTCTTCCGAGGAGCAGTTTTTTCTGCGTTTTATTCAAAATTGCGCTAGAGCGCAATTTTGAGATTTGGGGTTAGTTTTTTTTTATTAGATCGCAATTTTTGCCAGTCTTGATGTGTGTGTTCAGTTCGGTGAGTTTTGAAGCATGTTAAAGGGGTCAAATTACAGCTCAAAGAGGCAAAAGTGACTGTTTTTAGTACATTTTTGTCTTGAAGGGGGAATTGCCAACTTCCTGTTGATTTTTGCCCGAGGAAATTAATTAATGAAAAGTAGGGCTAAGTAAGCCCTACATAGAGGTTTTTGTTTCATGTCTCTACAATCTTTCCAGTGGGAGTTATAGGCAGTTTTGTCATTTTTTTCTTCCGAGGAGCAGTTTTTTCTGCGTTTTATTCAAAAATTGCGCTAGAGCGCAATTTTGCGATTTGGGGTTAGTTTTTTTTTTATTAGATCGCAATTTTTGCCAGTCTTGATGTGTGTGTTCAGTTCGGTGAGTTTTGAAGCATGTTAAAGGGGTCAAATTACAGCTCAAAGAGGCAAAAGTGACTGTTTTTAGTACATATTTGTCTTGAAGGGGGAATTGCCAACTTCCTGTTGATTTTTGCCCGAGGAAATTAATTAATGAAAAGTAGGGCTAAGTAAGCCCTACATAGAGGTTTTTGTTTCATGTCTCTACAATCTTTCCAGTGGGAGTTATAGGCAGTTTTGTCATTTTTTTCTTCCGAGGAGCAGTTTTTTCTGCGTTTTATTCAAAAATTGCGCTAGAGCGCAATTCTGAGATTTGGGGTTAGGTTTTTTTATTAGATCGCAATTTTTGCCAGTCTTGATGTGTGTGTTCAGTTCGGTGAGTTTTGAAGCATGTTAAAGGGGTCAAATTACAGCTCAAAGAGGCAAAAGTGACTGTTTTTAGTACATTTTTGTCTTGAAGGGGGAATTGCCAACTTCCTGTTGATTTTTGCCCGAGGAAATTAATTAATGAAAAGTAGGGCTAAGTAAGCCCTACATAGAGGTTTTTGTTTCATGTCTCTACAATCTTTCCAGTGGGAGTTATAGGCAGTTTTGTCATTTTTTTCTTCCGAGGAGCAGTTTTTTCTGCGTTTTATTCAAAAATTGCGCTAGAGCGCAATTTTGAGATTTGGGGTTAGTTTTTTTTTATTAGATCGCAATTTTTGCCAGTCTTGATGTGTGTGTTCAGTTCGGTGAGTTTTGAAGCATGTTAAAGGGGTCAAATTACAGCTCAAAGAGGCAAAAGTGACTGTTTTTAGTACATTTTTGTCTTGAAGGGGGAATTGCCAACTTCCTGTTGATTTTTGCCCGAGGAAATTAATTAATGAAAAGTAGGGCTAAGTGAGCCCTACATAGAGGTTTTTGTTTCATGTCTCTACAATCTTTCCAGTGGGAGTTATAGGCAGTTTTGTCATTTCTTTCTTCCGAGGAGCAGTTTTTTCTGCGTTTTATTCAAAAATTGCGCTAGAGCGCAATTTTGAGATTTGGGGTTAGGTTTTTTTATTAGATCGCAATTTTTGCCAGTCTTGATGTGTGTGTTCAGTTCGGTGAGTTTTGAAGCATGTTAAAGGGGTCAAATTACAGCTCAAAGAGGCAAAAGTGACTGTTTTTAGTACATTTTTGTCTTGAAGGGGGAATTGCCAGCTTCCTGTTGATTTTTGCCCGAGGAAATTAATTAATGAAAAGTAGGGCTAAGTGAGCCCTACATAGAGGTTTTTGTTTCATGTCTCTACAACATTTGTACTGGGAGTTATAAGCAAATAGGTGGCGGAATAATAATAAAACCTTAAAAAAACAATAGGTCCTTATGTCCCATTGCAAAAGGACTCCCGTTGGGATTCCTTTTACAATGGGCCATGCGGGCCCTAATAATGCAGTAACGCATCATGTAGTAACTGTAACTGAGTTACTGAATATAAAAAAAACACGTTAGACTACTAGTTACCGCCGAAACTAACGGCGCTACAGTAACGCGTAAGTCCCAACACTGGATAACAGTAAGAAATGTGGCTCTCGGTCTCTGACTGGTCGGTAGTAACTTAACAAAAGCAGACTTTACCGTCCATGTGTTTGTCTGGAGTCTGCGTTTCCTCTTGGTCGCCTCGAAACTTCCAACACTTGGAGCACACACAGGAGCAAGTTTCTGTACAGGCGTCACCATCCTGCAGGACAAAGTGTTTGCTTGAATCGAACCAAAATGCATTTCAAGTCCAACACACTTATTACAAAACGTACAGCTCCAGGGTCGCCGATCTTTGGAGTGGCGTATTTCATCCTTCGCACCAGCGTGAGGTAGAAGCCGGCGCCGAAACAGTTCTTGAGAAAGATGGGGGAGCCGCAGCAGTGGAGGCGCCCCTGAGAGATGATGGCCACTCGGTCACTCAGCAAGTCGGCCTCGTCCATGTGGTGGGTGGACATGATGACTGTACAACCTGGGACCAATATGGGACATGCATAAAACAACCACTCGCACCATTGCTACTTTGAGTCAACCCTAAAGAACCCACACAAGAACATGCACGTTCCACATGAAGATGTCCCAACAGAGATCCAAACTTTCTAACTCGTGTCCGTCACTAACCACTAAGCCACCGTGCGTCATACAACCAATGATTGTGCCGAACTGAATGTATCATTTGGACTATAAGGCGCACTTAAAATCCTTTCATTTTCTCAAAACTCGACAGTACGCCTTATAACCCGGTGCGCTTAATGTAGGGAATAATTTTGGTTGTGCTTACCGACCTCGAAGCTATTTTATTTGGTACATGGTGAAATGATGAGTGTGACCAGTAGATGGCAGTCCCACATAAGAGATACGTGTAGACTGCAATATGATGGCAGTCACACATAAGAGATACGTGTAGACTGCAATATAAAGGCAGTCACACATAAGAGATATGTGTGGACTGCAATATGATGGCAGTCACACATAAGAGATATGTGTAGACTGCAAAATGATGGCAGTCACACATAAGAGATACGTGTGGACTGCAATATGATGGCAGTCACACATAAGAGATTCGTGTAGACTGCAATATGATGGCAGTCACACATAAGAGATACGTGTAGACTGCAATATGATGGCAGTCACACATAAGAGGTACGTGTGGACTGCAATATGATGGCAGTCACACATAAGAGATACGCATAGACTGCAATATGATGGCAGTCACACATAAGAGATACGTGTAGACTGCAATATGATGGCAGTCACACATAAGAGATACGTGTGGACTGCAATATGATGGCAGTCACACATAAAAGATTTGAGTAGACTGCAATATGATGGTAGTCACACATAAGAGATACGTGCAGACTGCAATATGATGGCAGTCACACATAAGAGATACGTGTAGACTGCAATATGATGGCAGTCACACATAAGAGATACGTGTGGACTGCAATATGATGGCAGTCACACATAAGAGATTCGTGTAGACTGCAATATGATGGCAGTCACACATAAGAGATACGTGTAGACTGCAATATGATGGCAGTCACACATAAGAGATTCGTGTAGACTGCAATATGATGGCAGTCACACATAAGAGATACGTGTAGACTGCAATATAATGGCAGTCACACATAAGAGATACGTGTAGACTGCAATATGATGGCAGTCACACTTGAGATATGTGCAGACTGCAATATGATGGCAGTCACACGTAAGAGATACGTGTAGACTGCAATATAAGGGCAGTCACACACAAGAGATACGTGTAGACTGCAATATGATGGCAGTCACACATAAGAGATACGTGTAGACTGCAATATGATGGCAGTCACACATAAAAGATTTGAGTAGACTGCAATATGATGGTAGTCACACATAAGAGATACGTGTAGACTGCAATATGATGGCAGTCACACGTAAGATATTCATGTAGACTGCAATATGATGGCAGTCACACATAAGAGATACATGCAGACTGCAATATGATGGCAGTCACACATAAGAGATACGTGTAGACTGCAATATGATGGCAGTCACACATAAGAGATACATGTGGACTGCAATATGATGGCAGTCACACATAAGAGATTCGTGTAGACTGCAATATGATGGCAGTCACACAAAAGAGATACGTGTAGACTGCAATATGATGGCAGTCACACATAAGAGATACGTGTAGACTGCAATATGATGGCAGTCACACATAAGAGATACGTGTCGACTGCAATATGATGGCAGTCACACATAAGAGATACGTGTAGACTGCAATATGATGGCAGTCACACATGAGAGATACGTGTAGACTGCAATATGATGGCAGTCACACATAAGAGATACGTGTAGACTGCAATATGATGGCAGTCACACTTGAGATATGTGCAGACTGCAATATGATGGCAGTCACACGTAAGAGATACGTGTAGACTGCAATATGATGGCAGTCACACATAAGAGATACGTGTCGACTGCAATATGATGGCAGTCACACATAAGAGATACGTGTAGACTGCAATATGATGGCAGTCACACATAAGAGATACGTGTGGACTGCAATATGATGGCAGTCACACGTAAGAGATATGTGTACACTGCAATATGATGGCAGTCACACATAAGAGATTTGTGTAGACTGCAATATGATGGCAGTCACACATAAGAGATACATGTAGACTGCAATATGATGGCAGTCACACATAAGAGATACGTGTAGACTGCAATATGATGGCAGTCACACATAAGAGATACGTGTGGACTGCAATATGATGGCAGTCACACGTAAGAGATACGTGTAGACTGCAATATGATGGCAGTCACACGTAAGAGATATGTGTAGACTGCAATATGATGGCAGTCACACGTAAGAGATACGTGTAGACTGCAATATGATGGCAGTCACACATAAGAGATACGTGTAGACTACAATATGATGGCAGTCACACATAAGAGATACGTGTAGACTGCAATATGATGGCAGTCACACTTGAGATATGTGCAGACTGCAATATGATGGCAGTCACACGTAAGAGATACGTGTAGACTGCAATATAAGGGCAGTCACACATAAGAGATACGTGTCGACTGCAATATGATGGCAGTCACACATAAGAGATACGTGTAGACTGCAATATAATGGCAGTCACACATAAGAGATACGTGTAGACTGCAATATGATGGCAGTCACACTTGAGATATGTGCAGACTGCAATATGATGGCAGTCACACGTAAGAGATACGTGTAGACTGCAATATAAGGGCAGTCACACATAAGAGATACGTGTAGACTGCAATATGATGGCAGTCACACATAAGAGATACGTGCAGACTGCAATATGATGGCAGTCACACATGAGAAATTCGTGTAGACTGCAATATGATGGCAGTCACACATAAGAGATACGTGTAGACTGCAATATAAAGGCAGTCACACATAAGAGATACATGTGGACTGCAATATGATGGCAGTCACACATAAGAGATTCGTGTAGACTGCAATATGATGGCAGTCACACATAAGAGATACGTGTAGACTGCAATATGATGGCAGTCACACATAAGAGATATGTGTAGACTGCAATATGATGGCAGTCACACATGAGAGATACGTGTAGACTGCAATATGATGGCAGTCACACATGAGAGATACGTGTAGACTGCAATATAATGGCAGTCACACATAAGAGATACGTGTAGACTGCAATATGATGGCAGTCACACTTGAGATATGTGCAGACTGCAATATGATGGCAGTCACACGTAAGAGATACGTGTAGACTGCAATATAAGGGCAGTCACACACAAGAGATACGTGTAGACTGCAATATGATGGCAGTCACACATAAGAGATACGTGTAGACTGCAATATGATGGCAGTCACACATAAAAGATTTGAGTAGACTGCAATATGATGGTAGTCACACGTAAGAGATACGTGTAGACTGCAATATGATGGCAGTCACACGTAAGAGATACGTGTAGACTGCAATATGATGGCAGTCACACGTAAGAGATACGTGTAGACTGCAATATGATGGCAGTCACACATAAGAGATACGTGTAGACTGCAATATGATGGCAGTCACACATAAGAGATACGTGTCGACTGCAATATGATGGCAGTCACACATGAGAGATACGTGTAGACTGCAATATGATGGCAGTCACACATAAGAGATACGTGTAGACTGCAATATGATGGCAGTCACACTTGAGATATGTGCAGACTGCAATATGATGGCAGTCACACGTAAGAGATACGTGTAGACTGCAATATAAGGGCAGTCACACACAAGAGATACGTGTAGACTGCAATATGATGGCAGTCACACATAAGAGATACGTGTAGACTGCAATATGATGGCAGTCACACATAAAAGATTTGAGTAGACTGCAATATGATGGTAGTCACACATAAGAGATATGTGTAGACTGCAATATGATGGCAGTCACACATAAGAGATACGTGTAGACTGCAATATGATGGCAGTCACACATGAGAGATACGTGTGGACTGCAATATGATGGCAGTCACACATAAGAGATACGTGTAGACTGCAATATGATGGCAGTCACACATAAGAGATTCGTGTAGACTGCAATATGATGGCAGTCACACATAAGAGATACGTGTAGACTGCAATATGATGGCAGTCACACATAAGAGGTACGTGTGGACTGCAATATGATGGCAGTCACACATAAGAGATACGCATAGACTGCAATATGATGGCAGTCACACATAAGAGATACGTGTAGACTGCAATATGATGGCAGTCACACATGAGAGATTCGTGTAGAATGCAATATGATGGCAGTCACACATAAGAGATACGTGTAGACTGCAATATGATGGCAGTCACACATAAGACATTCGCGTAGACTGCAATATGATGGCAGTCACACATAAGAGATACGTGTAGACCGCAATATGATGGCAGTCACACATAAGAGATACGTGTAGACTGCAATATGATGGCAGTCACACATAAGAGATACGTGTGGACTGCAATATGATGGCAGTCACATATAAGAGATTCGTGTAGACTGCAATATGATGGCAGTCACACATAAGAGATATGTGTAGACTTCAATATGATGGCAGTCACACATAAGGGATATGTGTAGACTGCAATATGATGGCAGTCACACGTAAGAGATATGTGTAGACTGCAATATGATGGCAGTCACACATAAAAGATTTGAGTAGTCTGCAATATGATGGTAGTCACACATAAGAGATACGTGTAGACTGCAATATGATGGCAGTCACACGTAAGAGATACGTGTAGACTGCAATATGATGGCAGTCACACATAAGAGATACGTGTGGACTGCAATATGATGGCAGTCACACATAAGAGATACGTGTAGACTGCAATATGATGGCAGTCACACTTGAGATATGTGCAGACTGCAATATGATGGCAGTCACACGTAAGAGATACGTGTAGACTGCAATATAAGGGCAGTCACACACAAGAGATACGTGTAGACTGCAATATGATGGCAGTCACACATAAGAGATACGTGTAGACTGCAATATGATGGCAGTCACACATGAGAGATTCGTGTAGAATGCAATATGATGGCAGTCACACATAAGAGATACGTGTAGACTGCAATATGATGGCAGTCACACATAAGACATTCGCGTAGACTGCAATATGATGGCAGTCACACATAAGAGATACGTGTAGACCGCAATATGATGGCAGTCACACATAAGAGATACGTGTCGACTGCAATATGATGGCAGTCACACATAAGAGATACGTGTAGACTGCAATATAATGGCAGTCACACATAAGAGATACGTGTAGACTGCAATATAAGGGCAGTCACACACAAGAGATACGTGTAGACTGCAATATGATGGCAGTCACACGTAAGAGATACGTGTAGACTGCAATATAAGGGCAGTCACACACAAGAGATACGTGTAGACTGCAATATGATGGCAGTCACACATAAGAGATACGTGTAGACTGCAATATGATGGCAGTCACACATAAAAGATTTGAGTAGACTGCAATATGATGGTAGTCACACATAAGAGATACGTGTAGACTGCAATATGATGGCAGTCACACATGAGAGATACGTGTAGACTGCAATATGATGGCAGTCACACATAAGAGATACATGTGGACTGCAATATGATGGCAGTCACACATAAGAGATACGTGTAGACTGCAATATGATGGCAGTCACACATAAGAGATACGTGTAGACTGCAATATGATGGCAGTCACACATAAAAGATTTGAGTAGACTGCAATATGATGGTAGTCACACATAAGAGATACGTGTAGACTGCAATATGATGGCAGTCACACATAAGAGATACGTGTAGACTGCAATATGATGGCAGTCACACATAAAAGATTTGAGTAGACTGCAATATGATGGTAGTCACACATAAGAGATACATGTAGACTGCAATATGATGGCAGTCACACATGAGAGATACGTGTAGACTGCAATATGATGGCAGTCACACATAAGAGATACATGTGGACTGCAATATGATGGCAGTCACACATAAGAGATTCGTGTAGACTGCAATATGATGGCAGTCACACATAAGAGATACGTGTAGACTGCAATATGATGGCAGTCACACATGAGAGATACGTGTAGACTGCAATATGATGGCAGTCACACATAAGAGATACGTGTAGACTGCAATATAATGGCAGTCACACATAAGAGATATGTGTAGACTTCAATATGATGGCAGTCACACATAAGGGATATGTGTAGACTGCAATATGATGGCAGTCACACGTAAGAGATATGTGTAGACTGCAATATGATGGCAGTCACACATAAAAGATTTGAGTAGTCTGCAATATGATGGTAGTCACACATAAGAGATACGTGTAGACTGCAATATGATGGCAGTCACACGTAAGAGATACGTGTAGACTGCAATATGATGGCAGTCACACATAAGAGATACGTGTGGACTGCAATATGATGGCAGTCACACATAAGAGATACGTGTAGACTGCAATATGATGGCAGTCACACTTGAGATATGTGCAGACTGCAATATGATGGCAGTCACACGTAAGAGATACGTGTAGACTGCAATATAAGGGCAGTCACACACAAGAGATACGTGTAGACTGCAATATGATGGCAGTCACACATAAGAGATACGTGTAGACTGCAATATGATGGCAGTCACACATGAGAGATTCGTGTAGAATGCAATATGATGGCAGTCACACATAAGAGATACGTGTAGACTGCAATATGATGGCAGTCACACATAAGACATTCGCGTAGACTGCAATATGATGGCAGTCACACATAAGAGATACGTGTAGACCGCAATATGATGGCAGTCACACATAAGAGATACGTGTCGACTGCAATATGATGGCAGTCACACATAAGAGATACGTGTAGACTGCAATATAATGGCAGTCACACATAAGAGATACGTGTAGACTGCAATATAAGGGCAGTCACACACAAGAGATACGTGTAGACTGCAATATGATGGCAGTCACACGTAAGAGATACGTGTAGACTGCAATATAAGGGCAGTCACACACAAGAGATACGTGTAGACTGCAATATGATGGCAGTCACACATAAGAGATACGTGTAGACTGCAATATGATGGCAGTCACACATAAAAGATTTGAGTAGACTGCAATATGATGGTAGTCACACATAAGAGATACGTGTAGACTGCAATATGATGGCAGTCACACATGAGAGATACGTGTAGACTGCAATATGATGGCAGTCACACATAAGAGATACATGTGGACTGCAATATGATGGCAGTCACACATAAGAGATACGTGTAGACTGCAATATGATGGCAGTCACACATAAGAGATACGTGTAGACTGCAATATGATGGCAGTCACACATAAAAGATTTGAGTAGACTGCAATATGATGGTAGTCACACATAAGAGATACGTGTAGACTGCAATATGATGGCAGTCACACATAAGAGATACGTGTAGACTGCAATATGATGGCAGTCACACATAAAAGATTTGAGTAGACTGCAATATGATGGTAGTCACACATAAGAGATACATGTAGACTGCAATATGATGGCAGTCACACATGAGAGATACGTGTAGACTGCAATATGATGGCAGTCACACATAAGAGATACATGTGGACTGCAATATGATGGCAGTCACACATAAGAGATTCGTGTAGACTGCAATATGATGGCAGTCACACATAAGAGATACGTGTAGACTGCAATATGATGGCAGTCACACATGAGAGATACGTGTAGACTGCAATATGATGGCAGTCACACATAAGAGATACGTGTAGACTGCAATATAATGGCAGTCACACATAAGAGATACGTGTAGACTGCAATATGATGGCAGTCACACTTGAGATATGTGCAGACTGCAATATGATGGCAGTCACACGTAAGAGATACGTGTAGACTGCAATATAAGGGCAGTCACACACAAGAGATACGTGTAGACTGCAATATGATGGCAGTCACACATAAGAGATTCGTGTAGACTGCAATATGATGGCAGTCACACATAAGAGATACGTGTAGACTGCAATATGATGGCAGTCACACATAAGAGATATGTGTAGACTGCAATATGATGGCAGTCACACATGAGAGATACGTGTAGACTGCAATATGATGGCAGTCACACATAAGAGATACGTGTAGACTGCAATATAATGGCAGTCACACATAAGAGATACGTGTAGACTGCAATATGATGGCAGTCACACTTGAGATATGTGCAGACTGCAATATGATGGCAGTCACACGTAAGAGATACGTGTAGACTGCAATATAAGGGCAGTCACACACAAGAGATACGTGTAGACTGCAATATGATGGCAGTCACACATAAGAGATACGTGTAGACTGCAATATGATGGCAGTCACACATAAAAGATTTGAGTAGACTGCAATATGATGGTAGTCACACATAAGAGATACATGTAGACTGCAATATGATGGCAGTCACACATAAGAGATACGTGTAGACTGCAATAAGATGGCAGTCACACATAAGAGATTCGTGTAGACTGCAATATGATGGCAGTCACACATAAGAGATACGTGTGGACTGCAATATGATGGCAGTCACACATAAGAGATACGTGTGGACTGCAATATGATGGCAGTCACACGTAAGAGATACGTGTAGACTGCAATATGATGGCAGTCACACGTAAGAGATACGTGTAGACTGCAATATGATGGCAGTCACACATAAGAGATACGTGTAGACTGCAATATGAGGGCAGTCACACATGAGAGATTCGTGTAGACTGCAATATGATGGCAGTCACACATAAGAGATACGTGTAGACTGCAATATGATGGCAGTCACACATAAGAGATACGTGTGGACTGCAATATGATGGCAGTCACACGTAAGAGATTCGTGCATACAAAACATTCTAACTTGGATTGTTTCCCTGGCTTCGAGACTCTCCTGAAGGACAGTACGGCGAAGACACAACAAAGGACACGCACACCTGTTGTTGTTGACTTTGGACTTATCGGCTGCACAAGATCAAGGCCGCGGAACAGAGACACACTGCAGGCTTACACACAAACATGCATCCAAAAAAATACACGCCCCCCCAACCCAATGCCCTCAACGCAAATCCCATAGGGGTGATGAAAGGATGGTCAGCGCCGAGAGCTGCGGCCTAGCATCATGACCCCGCACTCCCTTCCTTCTGTTGCTAGATATCTCGAAATGTACGTTGTAATATGTATATGTGCTTTGCTATGGAGGTTTC
Source organism: Nerophis lumbriciformis (assembly GCF_033978685.3). Taxonomy (NCBI): domain Eukaryota; kingdom Metazoa; phylum Chordata; class Actinopteri; order Syngnathiformes; family Syngnathidae; genus Nerophis; species Nerophis lumbriciformis. The sequence goes on along the minus strand of NC_084554.2, from coordinate 5,706,421 downwards.
TTCCCACTCCAGACTGGGCCCCCTTAGGAGCCCGGAAAATACGGTATTCGAACCTTAGTAGGCCCCCAAGGTTTCTGACATTGGGGCGAACTGATAGCGTCAAACCTTTTTGAGAGGGTACAAATGAATCTGCAGGCTATCCGAACTCTGTCTCTGCCTGATTCCTTGCTTCTTGTTCTGTTTAATAAATAGTTCGATGTTTAAACCTGACAAAGGACCTAAAAAAAAAAGCACATTTTTGGTACTCCCAGGACTTTTGGCACCAGACATGTCACCTGTACGATATTTGAGGAGCAGGTCCCAGATGGAGCGTCTGGAGTAAGGGTCCACCCCTGATGTGGGTTCATCCAGGATCACCACCTTTGCACCGCCAACAAACGCCAGCGCGACTGACAACTTCCTCTGCATGCCTCCTGGAAAAGGAAATTAAAAAAAAAACTTACATCGACACTAACCTGATACCAGTTATGTTTGTTTTGTTGGCAATTCTGACCAACCTGACAGATTCTGGGTCAGTTCATCTCTTTTGTGGGGTAGACCCAAGTCTTGCAACATGTTCTCCACCTCTTGCTCGGCCTCTGCTATTTGACGGCCTTTCAGCAGCGAGTGGAAGAGGATGTGCTCAGCGACAGTCATGCTGGGTGGAATCAAGAGTGGAAAAGGTTTTTGCTCAACCTGGGACTGTGCAATTGTTGGATAGTAACACAGTAGAGCCCCGCTATTCAGGATTAAAAAAGGCAATACCCATAAAAAGATGTTAGAATAATTATATAGAACCGGCACCTCAACGAAGATAAGTCATATCAACAGCAGGCAGACAAAGCAGAGACAGGGCGCAATCACAAGTCCCCCAGCGCATTCCGTCACGTATTGTGCGTACTGGAGCTGCTTGCATAATGTGTGACCCCTCCCTTTAGAAGCATGTAACTAGGGAACTCCCAAACTGAATAAATAGAGGAGCGCATGGACTGTTCCTCAGAGCGTAGGGTGAGACTGTAACTGAGTGTGCAGCTCCATGTATTTTCCTCTGTCTCTGCCTGATTCCTTGCTTCTTGTTCTGTTTGACAAAAGACCTAAAAAAATGCAATTTTTCCTCCCTGGATTTTTGGCACCAGACATGTATTCAGTGGGTATATCAAAAATAATCTTTTATTCTGAAGGTGATGTCTCTTTAAGGTGTCATAAACATAGGTGGGTAGTAGTCAGTGGTGTGCCACAATTGGGTGCTCGGTGTCAGAGTTTGTAGGTGCCGAACCCCAAGATGCAGAGAAGGCGGAAGGCATTGTACGAGAAAACATGGTTTTAATGTTCAAAAATAAGAAAAGGAAAACACGAACCAGAAACCAGGAAGCAGGAACAGGAGTCAGGATCCAGGGAAAGCTTAACGCACACAGGTAGCAACGACAGCATACAGCAAACAACGACACAACAGGTAGGAACGACAATTATCCAGCCATGACTGGAGGAGAAGGCAGGTTTAAATAGTAGCTGGCTGATTGACACCAGGTGTGGCCAGGTGCCAATCAGCCACAGCTGGGGGGAAGCAGCACTCAGGGAGAAACAGGAAACAGAACCAAAATAAGAGCATTGACAGGAAATGACAGAGGAAAAACTAAAACTTGACCAAACTGTCAGGGACAAGCCTGACAGTAGCCCCCCTTCCTATAACGGATACCAGACGTTCTAGGAACCCCCCCCCAAAAAACAGTCCAAAGTCACGGGAGGGTGGAGGGAGGACAAGGAGGTGGGCCACCAGGCCAAGTGTCCCCGCAACCAGCGGGGAAGAGTTAGGTGGCGACGGCGAGTTGAACGCCGCCGCAATTGGCAAGGCGGCTCGACCGCCGGCATGGGAGGACCCACCGGAAACGATGGTGGTGGCGCCCTCTGCTGGCCCACCGGAGACGATGGTGGTGGCGCCCTCTGCTGGCCCACCGGAGACGATGGTGGCCCCGTGGAATGTAGACCCACCGGAGTGCATGGTGGCGCCCTCTGCTGCTGGCCCACCGGAGAGGAGGATGGTGGCGCCCTCTGCTGCTGGCCCACCGGAGAGGAGGATGGTGGCGCCCTCTGCTGCTGGCCCACCGGAGAGGAGGATGGTGGCGCCCTCTGCTGCTGGCCCACCGGAGAGGAGGATGGTGGCGCCCTCTGCTGCTGGCCCACCGGAGAGGAGGATGGTGGCGCCCTCTGCTGCTGGCCCACCGGAGAGGAGGATGGTGGCGCCCTCTGCTGCTGGCCCACCGGAGAGGAGGATGGTGGCGCCATCTGCTGCTGGCCCACCAGAGAGGAGGATGGTGGCGCCATCTGCTGCTGGCCCACCAGAGAGGAGGATGGTGGCGCCATCTGCTGCTGGCCCACCAGAGAGGAGGATGGTGGCGTCATCTGCTGCTGGCCCACCAGAGAGGAGGATGGTGGCGTCATCTGCTGCTGGCCCACCAGAGAGGAGGATGGTGGCGCCATCTGCTGCTGGCCCACCGGACAGGATGGTGGTGCCGTAGGTTGTAGACCCACCGGAGTGCATAGTGGCGTCTGCCGGCCCACCGGAGTGCATGGTGGCGTCTGCCGGCCCACCGGAGTGCATGGTGGCGTCTGCCGGCCCACCGGAGTGCATGGTGGCGTCTGCCGGCCCACCGGAGTGCATGGTGGCGTCTGCCGGCCCACCGGAGTGCATGGTGGCGTCTGCCGGCCCACCGGAGTGCATGGTGGCGCCGTAGGTTGCAGACCCACCGGAGATGATGGCGCCGTCTCTTGCAGACCCACTGGGGCGAGAAGTAGCTGTGCCTCCCCAGCTGCACTGCTACTCATAGCCCCTCCCCCAAGGGACGGATCCCAGACGTCCCCAGATAGGACCACAGACGACAGGGGTGGGAGGGAGAGGGCTTGAAAAGCGGCCGAACTTTTCTTCAGATTAGCCATTAAGTCCAAAACTTTGTTAAGCCTCTCCGCCATGGACATCTCTGCGAGATTCGAATTTGGCTGGATCATTATGTCAGAGTTTGTAGTTGACGAACCCCAAGATGCAGAGATGGCAGCAGGCTTTGTACAAGAAAACATGTTTTTAATGTTCAAAAATAAGAAAAGGAAAACACGAACCAGAAACCAGGAAGCAGGAACAGGAGTCAGGATCCAGGGAAAGCTTAACGCACACAGGTAGCAACGACAGCATACAGCAAACAACGACACAACAGGTAGGAACGACAATGATCCAGCCATGACTGGAGGAGAAGGCAGGTTTAAATAGTAGCTGGCTGATTGACACCAGGTGTGGCCAGGTGCCAATCAGCCACAGCTGGGGGGAAGCAGCACTCAGGGAGAAACAGGAAACAGAACCAAAATAAGAGCATTGACAGGAAATGACAGAGGAAAAACTAAAACTTGACCAAACTGTCAGGGACAAGCCTGACACTCGGGCCCCAAAGCACCCACGGACAATGCCGAGCACCCACGTGGGATTGATGGCAACTTTCAATCTTCAAAATATATATTTTTTAAATCAATCAAGTTGTTGTTAATTTAGTGGTGAGTTTGATCCGTATTACATGATAAAAAAAGCCACAAACAATATAGTCTATAATTAAATAGAGGAACGCGTGGACTGTTCCTCAGAGCGTAGGGTGAGACTGTAACTGAGTGTGCAGCTCTGTGCATTCTCCTCATGAGTGAAATTGAACTCTGTCTATGCCTGATTCCTTGCTTCTTGTGCTGTTTGACAAAAGACCTAAAAAAATGCAAATTTTTGGTCCTCCCAGAATTTTTGGCACCAGACATGTTTTCAGTGGGTATATCAAAAATTATCTTTTATTCTGAAGGTGATGTCTCTTTAAGGTGTCATAAACATAGGTGGGTAGTAGTCAGTGGTGTGCCACCATAGGGTGCTCGGGCCCCAAAGCACCCACGGACAATGCCGAGCACCCTTGTGGGATTGATGGCAACTTTCAATCTTTAATTTTTTTTTTTTTAAATCAATCAAGTTGTTGTTAATTTAGTGGTGAGTTTGATCCGTATTACATGATAAAAAAGCCACAAACAATATAGTCTATAATTAAATAGAGGAACGCGTGGATTGTTCCTCAGAGCGTAGGGTGAGACTGTAACTGAGTGTGCAGCTCCGTGCGTTCTCCCCATGAGCGAAATTGAACTCTGTCTATGCCTGATTCCTTGCTTCTTGTTCTGTTTGACAAAAGACCTAAAAAAATGCACATTTTTGGTACTCCCAGGATTTTTGGCCCCAGACATGTTTTCAGTGGGTATCAACATTAGCGGCGGCTGTGCAGTACAAACGAACGGAGGACATACAGTTGATAGAGAGTTGCGATAGCCAATCGGGTCGTGAGTAGCCCATCTAGGTAGCCGTACGTTAAACCTGACAATCACAACTTGTGATTTGCGAAAGGAGGAAGTGGCACCGGTGCAGAGAAATTTTAATTAAATTAAATTTTAACCCACAAAGGAGGGTCGAACAAGGATATTTCAAGAGAAACTAGATCTTGTGGGACGAGGTCGGCCGACCACGGAATCTAGCTGAGCTACTTGAATCAAACAACTTATGAGTGGGTGTTGCACTGCAAAAACTGAAATCTAAGTAAGATGAAATATCTCAAATAAGGGTGATATTTGCTTATTTTCTGTCTGAGAAGATAATTCTTCTCACTAAGCAGATTTGATGTTAGAATGTTTTACTTGTTTTAAGTGTTTTGGTCCTAAATGATCTCAGTAAGATATTACAGCTTGTTGCTGAGATTTGATGACCTATATTAAGTAAAACATGCTTGAAACTAGAATATCAACTGTTGCAAAGCTGTGTCATCAACACTCACAAGTATAAAACTACTTTTTTTTACAAAAAAATCATATAATAATGTCAAGATAATAGCACTAGCATTTACTTAATTTAAGAATATTTTTCAACATATTGAGCAAAAGGGTCTCTTTTTCAGTGGCCTAGTGGTTAGAGACCGGGCTTTCTGCTCCGCCGCTCCCAGTCTGTGGAACGCTCTCCCTGACCACCTGAGGGCACCACAGACTGTGAATGCTTTTAAAAAAATCTTAAAAACCCTTCTTTCTAAAAAAAGCCTTTTTTTTTTTTAGATATATGCGTACTAGTTCTAGCTATTTGGCTGTTCTAGTTTTTATTTTTATGTATTTTGTATTATCTTTTTTATTTTATTTTTTTAATACACTGTAGCACTTTGAGGTTGTTTACTCATTGTAAAGTGCTTTTTACAAATAAAATCTGTTATTATTATTATTATTATTATTATTATTATTATTATTATTATTAGAGTGTCCGCCCTGAGATGGGTAGGTTGTGAGTTCAAACCCCGGCCGAGTCATACCAAAGACTATAAAAATGGGAGCCATTACCTCCCTGCTTGGCACTCAGCATCAAGGGTTGGAATTGGGGGTTAAATCACCAAAAATGATTCCCGGGCGTGGCCCACTGCTCCCCTCACCTCCCAGGGGGTGAACAAGGGGACGGGTCAAATAGAGAGGACACATTTCACCACACCTAGTTTTTTTTTCTACCAAGAAAAGTGCACTTGTTATTAGTGAGAATATACTTATTTTAAGGTACTTTGGGGTTAGCTAATTTTACTTGTTTTGGAAAGTCTTGACAAGCCAATTTTTTTTTGTTCTATTGGCAGATAATTTTGCTTAGTTCAATTTTTGTATTTTTTCCCCCCTTGTTTTTAAACACTGACTTTTTGCAGTGTACAAATTGTGAGTTCAAATATTTTATTTCATTATTCTTTTTACAATTATTTTAATATTGACAATACCACGTAAGATATGTTTGTGGAGGGGGGGGGGGGGGGGGGGGGGCGTGGCCTGCGGGCCTGCCGCGGAACTGGGTGGGCCAGGACCGGGCTCGAAGACAGCGACAGGTGCGTAGATGGCCAAGGTGGGCCTTGTTATCTGGATACACCTGTGGCCTGTATTAGCAGCAGCCGGGATGAGACACGTAGTAGGAGTTGGAGGTTTTCAGTAGACCCATAATAAATTCATTAAAAGAAGCAAACTTCATGAATGTTTTTTGTGACCAACAAGTACGTGCTCCAATTACTTTATCACAAAAAAATAGGAGTTGTAGAAATTATTGGAAACTCAAGACAGCCATGACATCATGTTCTTTTACAACTTTTGACCAGGACTGTACGTGTATGTAAGTGTCTGTAGGAAAGTGTACAGAATGTAAGCTTCCTACTATTGAAACAGGGTGTTGTGCTGTGGGCACATTCCAAGAGACGAGCGAATGCTGTCCATTTCTGTGCGGATGTCTTTCCCGTAAATGGTAGCGGTGCCTGACGTGGGAGGGAACATACCAGTCAGGATGGACCTCGGGAGACAGAAAGAAAGGAGTCGGGTAAATAAACATTATCAGTGTAAAGGGCACAGGATTGGTGTGACACGTACATGGTGGTGGTTTTGCCAGCGCCATTGTGGCCGAGGAAGGCAGTGATCTGGTTCTCAAAGAAGCTGAGGGTGAGGCCGTTCACAGCAGGTCTGGGGCTACTGCCGAAGACCTTGACTAGGTTCTGGATACACACACCCTTCACCAGGCCTGCTGGTTCCGCCTCGAAGAACGGCTGGCCTAAACAGTGTTGACAAAATAACGATGTGATGGAGGTACAACAACACAAATACCAGGGATTGGGTACAACAATAGTACGACAGGCTAACCTCCTCCAACATCCGAGGACAAAGCTACGAACAATGGGAGACCGGGCTTTCTGCTCCGCCGCTCCCGGTCTGTGGAACGCTCTCCCTGACCACCTGAGGGCACCACAGACTGTGGACGCTTTTAAAAACGGCCTAAAAACCCTTCTTTTTTTTTTTTAAAAAAAAGCCTTTTTTTTTTTTAGATATATGCATACTAGTTTTAGCTATTTGGCTGTTCTGGTTTTTATTTTATTTTATTTTTTTATTATCTTTTTATTTTTATTTATTTTTAATACACTGTAGCACTTTGAGGTTGTTTACTCAATTTTACAAATAAAATCTATTATTATTATTATTATTACTTAATAGTGCTCATTCGACAGTGTAAACCATTTTTGGTTATGATAATTAAACATTTTGTCGAACTAGACCAGGGGTGTCAAAGGTACTCTCACTGACTCTCACTATTGTGTTAGATCCACTATGGACTGGACTCTCACTATTATGTTAGATCCACTATGGACTGGACTCTCACACTATTATGTTAGATCCACTATGGACTGGACTCTCACACTATTAAGTTAGATCCACTATGGACTGGACTCTCACTATTATGTTAGATTCACTATGGACTGGACTCTCACTATTATGTTAGATCCACTATGGACTGGACTCTCACACTATTATGTTAGATCCACTGTGGACTGGACTCTCACTATTATGTTAGATCCACTATGGACTGGACTCTCACTATTATGTTAGATCCACAATGGACTGGACTCTCACTATTATGTTAGATCCACTATGGACTGGACTCTCACACTATTATGTTAGATCCACTATGGACTGGACTCTCACTATTATGTTAGATCCACTATGGACTGGACTCTCACTATTATGTTAGATCCACTATGGACTGGACTCTCACTATTATGTTAGATCCACTATGGACTGGACTCTCACACTATTATGTTAGATCCACTATGGACTGGACTCTCACTATTATGTTAGATCCACTATGGACTGGACTCTCACACTATTATGTTAGATCCACTGTGGACTGGACTCTCACTATTATGTTAGATCCACTATGGACTGGACTCTCACTATTATGTTAGATCCACTATGGACTGGACTCTCACTATTATGTTAGATCCACTGTGGACTGGACTCTCACTATTATGCTAGATCCACTATGGACTGGACTCTCACACTATTATGTTAGATCCACTGTGGACTGGACTCTCACTATTATGTTAGATCCACAATGGACTGGACTCTCACTATTATGTTGGATCCACTATGGACTGGACTCTCACTATTATGTTAGATCCACTGTGGACTGGACTCTCACTATTATGCTAGATCCACTGTGGACTGGACTCTCACTATTATGTTAGATCCACTATGGACTGGACTCTCACACTATTATGTTAGATCCACTATGGACTGGACTCCCACTATTATGTTAGATCCACAATGGACTGGACTCTCACTATTATGTTAGATCCACTATGGACTGGACTCTCTCACTATTATGTTAGATCCACAATGGACTGGACTCTCACTATTATGTTAGATCCACTATGGACTGGACTCTCACTATTATGTTGGATCCACTATGGACTGGACTCTCACTATTATGTTAGATCCACTATGGACTGGACTTTCACTATTATGTTAGATCCACTATGGACTGGACTGTCATTATTATGTTAGATCCACTATGGACTGGACTCTCACTATTATGTTAGATCCACTATGGACTGGACTCTCACTATTATGTTAGATCCACTATGTACTGGACTCTCACTATTATGTTAGATCCACTATGGACTGGACTCTCAATATTATGTTAGATCCACAATGGACTGGACTCTCACTATTATGTTAGATCCACTATGGACTGGACTCTCACACTATTATGTTAGATCCACTATGGACTGGACTCTCACTATTATGTTAGATCCACTATGGACTGGACTCTCACTATTATGTTAGATCCACTATGGACTGGACTCTCACTATTATGTTAGATCCACTATGGACTGGACTCTCACACTATTATGTTAGATCCACTATGGACTGGACTCTCACTATTATGTTAGATCCACTATGGACTGGACTCTCACACTATTATGTTAGATCCACTGTGGACTGGACTCTCACTATTATGTTAGATCCACTATGGACTGGACTCTCACTATTATGTTAGATCCACTATGGACTGGACTCTCACTATTATGTTAGATCCACTGTGGACTGGACTCTCACTATTATGCTAGATCCACTATGGACTGGACTCTCACACTATTATGTTAGATCCACTGTGGACTGGACTCTCACTATTATGTTAGATCCACAATGGACTGGACTCTCACTATTATGTTGGATCCACTATGGACTGGACTCTCACTATTATGTTAGATCCACTGTGGACTGGACTCTCACTATTATGCTAGATCCACTGTGGACTGGACTCTCACTATTATGTTAGATCCACTATGGACTGGACTCTCACACTATTATGTTAGATCCACTGTGGACTGGACTCTCACTATTATGTTAGATCCACTATGTACTGGACTCTCACACTATTATGTTAGATCCACTATGGACTGGACTCTCACTATTATGTTTGATCCACAATGGACTGGACTCTCACTATTATGTTAGATCCACTATGGACTGGACTCTCACACTATTATGTTAGATCCACTATGGACTGGACTCTCACTATTATACTAGCTCCACTATGGACTGGACTCTCACTATTATGTTAGATCCACTATGGACTGGACTCTCACTATTATACTAGCTCCACTATGGACTGGACTCTCACTATTATGTTAGATCCACTATGGACTGGACTCTCACTATTATACTAGCTCCACTATGGACTGGACTCTCACTATTATGTTAGATCCACTATGGACTGGACTCTCACTATTATGTTAGATCCACTATGGACTGGACTCTCACTATTATGTTAGATCCACTATGGACTGGACTCTCACTATTATGTTAGATCCACTATGGACTGGACTCTCACTATTATGTTGGATCCACTATGGACTGGACTCTCACTATTATGTTAGATCCACTATGGACTGGACTCTCACACTATTATGTTAGATCCACTATGGACTGGACTCTCACTATTATGTTAGATCCACTATGGACTGGACTCTCACTATTATGTTAGATCCACTATGGACTGGACTCTCACTATTATGTTAGATCCACTATGGACCGGACTCTCACTATTATGTTGGATCCACTATGGACTGGACTCTCTCTATTATGTTAGATCCACAATGGACTGGACTCTCACTATTATGTTAGATCCACTATGGACTGGACTCTCACACTATTATGTTAGATCCACTATGGACTGGACTCTCACTATTATGTTAGATCCACTATGGACTGGACTCTCTCACTATTATGTTAGATCCACAATGGACTGGACTCTCACTATTATGTTAGATCCACTATGGACTGGACTCTCACACTATTATGTTAGATCCACTATGGACTGGACTCTCACTATAATGTTAGATCCACTATGGACTGGACTCTCACTATTATGTTAGATCCACAATGGACTGGACTCTCACTATTATGTTAGATCCACTATGGACTGGACTCCCACTATTATGTTAGATCCACTATGGACTGGACTCTCACTATTATGTTAGATCCACTATGGACTGGACTCTCACTATTATGTTAGATCCACTATGGACTGGACTCTCACACTATTATGTTAGATCCACTATGGACTGGACTCTCACTATTATGTTAGATCCACTATGGACTGGACTCTCACTATTGTGTTAGATCCACTATGGACTGGACTCTCTCACTATTATGCTAAATCCACTATGGACTGGACTCTCACTATTATGTTTGATCCACTATGGACTGGACTCTCACTATTATGATAGGTCCACTATGGACTGGACTCTCACTATTATGTTAGATCCACTATGGACTGGACTCTCACACTATTATGTTAGATCCACTATGGACTGGACTCTCACTATTATGTTAGATCCACTATGGACTGGACTCTCACTATTATGTTGGATCCCCTATGGACTGGACTCTCACTATTATGTTAGATCCACTATGGACTGGACTCTCACTATTATGTTAGATCCACAATGGACTGGACTCTCACTATTATGTTAGATCCACTATGGACTGGACTCTCACTATTATGTTAGATCCACTATGGACTGGACTCTCACACTATTATGTTAGATCCACTATGGACTGGACTCTCACTATTATGTTAGATCCACTATGGACTGGACTCACTATTATGTTACATCCACTATGGACTGGACTCTCACTATTATGTTAGATCCACTATGGACTGGACTCTCATTATTATGTTAGATCCACTATGGACTGGACTCTCACTATTATGTTAGATCAACTATGGACTGGACTCTCACTATTATGCTAGATCCACTATGGACTGGACTCTCACTATTATGCTAGATCCACTATGGCCTGGACTCTCACTATTATGTTAGATCCACTATGGACTGGACTCTCACTATTATGCTAGATCCACTATGGCCTGGACTCTCACTATTATGTTAGATCCACTATGGACTGGACTCTCACACTATTATGTTAGATCCACTATGGACTGGACTCTCGGGCCCGCGGGCCGCATCAGGCCCACCAAACAGGTTCAACCCGGCCCACAAGATGAGTTTGCTAAAAAATACAAATGAACTGCAATTTTTTTTTTAACGAAATAAACTGCTGTTCTAAATGTGTCCACTAGATGCTGCAATTCAAGTTACACATCACACTGTTTCCTAATTCTGTGGCGACACACAATACCTTATTTTATTGTATATTAACAACTCAACGGATAAAATAATGAAATGGCAAGATGCAAAGACTTAAGTCAACGCGACCATCCTCTTTGTAGTCAGAGTCCCGTGCAGCACTCGCAATTGGTTGAATGCACGATGTGCACCCTGAATTCCATTGTAAAAATGTGTGTTTCTACATTTGTTGCGTTTGTTCTATTTTATTTTATGCCTAAATCTACCATTTTTTTTGGGGACAATTGTCTTGATTATAATATACTTGCAATATTGGAATGACGATCAATGAATGTGTTGCGGCAGTTGTGAATGTCACCAATGCGGTGGTTTGAGGAAACACTCGATTGCGTTACCAAACACGTCTCTAATGATCTGTCAACATCCATCCATCCATCCATTTTCTACCGCTTATTCCCTTTGGGGTCGCGGGGGGGCGCTGGAGCCTATCTCAGCTACAATCGGGCGGAAGGCGGGGTACACCCTGGACAAGTCGCCACCTCATCGCAGGGATCTGTCAACATGAGAATGCTAAACAGGAAGTGCTTGAAGTGCAATGACTTCGTAAAAACACTGAGACAAAGTTCTTCATGGTGTTTTTGAAACTGCGTCAATTCGTTTTTGCCAAGAGTATTATTTGTAATATGATGATGATGCTGGCTTTTGAACTTATATATAAGTCCGGATGGTTCTTTTCCACTTTGGTCCGGAGGACAGGACGTCCACAGTTTCCAAAAACTATTTGAAATGAGGACTCGTCAGACAACAGAACTCAGAAATCAGTCCATCTTAGATGAGCTCGGGCCCAGCGAAGCCGGCGGCGTCTCTGGGTGTTGTTGATAAACGACTTTAACTTGTTTGTGAGTTTTACTATAAAAAAATATCTTTTGTAAGGTTTGTAAAGACAAAAAGTAGTTTTGTTTTTTTTACTCAAAATGACAGTGTAACTGTCATCCTTAATATGACAGCTATTTAAACACATTTCCTAAACCAAACATGCAATTTTTTTTTACAATTGCCTGAAATAATATATCTTTGTGGAAAAAAAAAATGAATGGAAAGGTTTTGGAATGGCCTTCCCAAAGTCCTGACTTAAATGTGTGGACAATGCTGAAGAAACAAGTCAATGTCAGAAATACCAACACATTTAGCTGAACTGCAGCAATGTTGTCAAGAGGAGTGGTAGTTACTGACAGTTGTTTTATGAAGTGTTCCTGAGCCCATGTGGTGATATCCTTTACACACCGATGTCGCTTTTTGATGCAGCCTGAGGGATCGAAGGTCACGGGCATTTAATGTTGGTTTTCAGCCTTCTCCAGATTCTCTGAACCTTTTAATTTTATGGACCGTAGATACTAAAATCCCTAAATTTCTTGCAGTAGCTGGTTGAGAAATGTTGTTCCTTAAACAATTTTCTCAGGCATTTGTTGACAAAGTGGTGACCCTCGCCGCCGTCCTTGTTTGTGAACGACTGAGCATTTCATGGAGGCTGTTTTTACACCCAATCATGGCGCCCACCTGTTCCCAATTAGCCTGTTCACCTGTGGGATGTTCCAAATAACTATTTGATGAGCATTCCTCGACTTTCTCAGTCTTTTTTGCCACTTGTGCCAGCTTTTGTGAAACATGTTGCAGGCATTTAATTCCAAATGAGCTAATATTTTTTTTTTAATTAACTAAATTTTCCAGTTTGAACGTTAAATATCTTGTCTTTGAAGTCTATTCAACTGAATATAGGTTGAAAAGGATTTTTCAAATCATCGTATTCAAAGTCTAAGTTCATTGTGTTCTTCGTGGGGTTTTTGAAACTCCACCAAAATGTTTCCTCAGAAGTTTCAAGTAACTTGAAGTGTTTTGACAAGAGGATTAGTTTTAATTAGAGATGTCCGATAATGGCTTTTTTTTTGACAATATCCGATATTGTCCAACTCTTAATTACCGATTCCGATATCAACCGATACTGATATATACAGTCATTATTATACCTAATTTTGTTGTGATGCCCCCGCTGGATGCATTAAACAATGTAACAAGGTTTTTCCAAAATAAATCAATTAATGTTATGGAAAAAAGTGCCAACATGGCACTGCCATATTTATTATTGAAGTCACAAAGTGCATGATTTTTTTTTAACATGCCTCAAAACAGCAGCTTGGAATTTGGGACATGCTCTAACCTGAGATAATCCCCACTACAACTAGTTGAGGTTGAAGGGGGCTGGGGAGTAGCGGGGGGTGTATATTGTAGCGTCCCGGAAGAGTTAGTGCTGGATTCTGGGTATTTGTTCTGTTGTGTTTATGTTGTGTTACGGTGCGGATGTTCTCCCGAAATGTGTTTGTCATTCTTGTTTGGTGTGGGTTCACAGTGTGGCGCATATTTGTGACAGTGTTAAAGTTGTTTATACGGCCACCCTCAGTGTGACCTGTATGGCTGTTGACACTTACAACCAAATTTGGCATGATAATGTGTTAAATCCACGACTGTATATATCGGTTGATATCGGAATCGGTAATTAAGAGTTGGACAATATCGGAATATCGGATATCAGCAAAAAAAAGCCATTATCGGACATCCCTAGTTTTAATATTAACATATTAAGGATACGCTTGTTCTATTTTTGACCAAAGTAAAACAAAAAAAAACAAATTTTGAGGTTGTCTTTATTTTTTAATGATCATGCCATGATTTTACCAGTCCGGCCTGCGTGGGAATAGACTTGCCTCCATGTGACCCCTGAGCTAAAATAACTTTGACCCCCCCCTTGCATTAGACTGTGGATTTCAAAGACGCTCTTAAACCTTATAATTCCTTGTTTTTCATTTTCAGTGCCTTTTCTACACTGCAAAAAGTCAGTGTTCAAAAACAATGGAAAGAAAGAAAACAAGACAAGCGCTTGTTACTCTCGGGGTCTCCTAGCCCAGGGGTCGGCAACCCGCGGCTCTATCTTTAGCGCCGCCCTAGTGGCTCTCTGGAGCTTTTCCAAAAAATGTATGAAAAATGGAAAAAGATGAGGGGGAAAAAAATCTATTTTTGTTTTAATATGGTTTCTGTAGGAGGACAAACATGACACAAACCTCCCTAATTGTTGCAAAGCACACTGTTTAAATTAAACACGCTTCACTGATTCGAGTATTTGGCGAGCGCCGTTTTGTCCTACTAATTTTGGCGGTCCTTGAACTCACCGTAGTTTGTTTACATGTATAACTTTCTCCGACTTTCTAGGACGTGTTTTATGCCACTTATTTTTCTTTCTCATTTTGTCCACCAAACTTTCCACAGAGGTGAGTTTTGTTGATGTTATTGACTTGTGTGGAGTGCTAATTAGACATATTTGGTCACTGCGTGACTGCGAGCTAATCGATGCTAACAGGCTATTTAGGCTAGCTATATGTACATATTGCATCATTATGCCTCATTTGTAGCTATATTTGAGCTCATTTAGTTTCCTTTAAGTCCTCTTAATTCCATGACACACTATCTGTATGTAATATGGCTTTTAATTTTTTTGCGGCTCCAGACAGATTTGTTTTTGTAGTTTTGGTCCAATATGGCTCTTTCAACATTTTGGGTTGCCGACCCCTGGACTAGCCGCTCAGGCAAATCATATTGTCTAAAAATGCATTTTTCCATGGATAACATGACATCATCGCGCCAAGTGCGTGCTCTTTCAGTCAATTAGTGCACATATACACAGCCCGGCCCCCGGCCAAAATGTTTTTGATTGTCAAATTAATTAAATTGTAAAATTGTAAAAATTCATTATTATTTGAAGAATTTATCTGAATGTGCATGAACTATTTCTGTTCAAAATTGTTAGAAATGTGAAATATTTAAATATTAACTGTCTTTTCTATTGTTTCATTGAAAATAAAACAGCAAAGTCCATTTGGCTGTCATCTGTTTTAATTATGAGACACAATTGTGTCAAAGTCATGATTTTTTTTATTTCATGCTCGAAATAAGAAATGATTACTTTAAAAAAAAAGTACCTTAAAATAAGTATATTCTCACTAATAACAAGTGCACTTTTCTTGGTAGAAAAAAAAAAGTTAAAGTACCAATGATTGTCACACACACACACTAGGTGTGGTGAAATTTGTCCTCTCTATTTGACCCGTCCCCTTGTTCACCCCCTGGGAGGTGAGGGGAGCAGTGGGCCACGCCCGGGAATCATTTTTGGTGATTTAACCCCCAATTTCAACCCTTGATGCTGAGTGCCAGGCAGGGAGGTAATGGGTCCCATTTTTATAGTCTTTGGTATGACTCGGCCAGGGTTTGAACTCACAACCTACCCATCTCAGGGCGGACACTCTAATAATAATAATAATAATAATTAAAGCTGCAAGCAGCGTTGGTCGGGCCCGCGTATTTGGCAGGTGCTAGTCCTAAATGTCCCAATACTTTTGTCCAGTGATAGTCATAAGTGTCCCAATACTTTTGTCTACTTTTAGTCTGAAGTGTCCCAAGACTTTTGTCTAGTGTACCTACCTTGTCTGCATTGTGTGGGCACGTTGGTGCTTCCTGCTTTTAAGCAGCCATCTTAAAAAAAACCGCAGCGCAGCAGCATCAGCGCAGCGGGTCTTTGAAGGGTCATAAAATCAAAACCGGAGCAGTTAGAAAAAAAGCGCTTCTGTCATTGTAATCACAAGGGTTCAATCTCTCTCCTGTGTTAGTTTGAAGGCGAAACGACAAACGCGCTCAGAGGAGATCGTTTTTGAAGGAAGGTGACCGGTTTTTACAAAAAATTTGTTTTGAAGGGGGAATAGCAAACTTCCTGTTGATTTTTGCTGGGGGTTGTCAATTTATAAAATGTAGGTCTAAGTGAGACCTACATAGAGTGTTTTTTTTTTTTTGTTTCATGTCTCTCCGACCTACCCAGTGGGAGTTACAGGCAGTTTTGTCATTTTGTTCTTCCGAGGAGCAGTTTTTTCTGCGTTTTATAAAAAAATTGCGGTAGAGCACAATTTTTAGATTTGGGGTTAGGTTTTTTCATTAGATCACAGTTTTAGCCAGTCCTGATGTGTGTGTTCAGTTTGGTGAGTTTTGAAGCATGTTAAGGGGGTCAAATTAGAGCTCAAAGAGGCAAAAGTGACTGTTTTTAGTACTTTTTTGTCTTGAAGGGGGAATTGCCAACTTCCTGTTGATTTTTGCCCGAGGATATACAATTATGAAAACTAGGTATAAGTCAGACCTACATAGAAGTTTTTGTTTCATGTCTCTCCGACCTTCCTAGTGGGAGATATAGGCAGTCTAGTTTTTTTTCCCTAGGGGGCGCTAGAGCGCAATTTTGAGTTTTGGGGTTCGTTTTTTTTATTAAAAGGCAATTTTCGCAGGTCCTGATGTGTGGGTCAAATATGGTGAGTTTTGAAGCATGTTAAGAGGGTCAAATTAGAGCTCAAAGAGGCAAAAGTGACTGTTTTTAGTACTTTTTTGTCTTGAAGGGGGAATTGCCAACTTCCTGTTGATTTTTGCCTGAGGATATACAATTATGAAAACTAGGTATAAGTCAGACCTACATAGAAGTTTTTGTTTCATGTCTCTCCAACCTTCCTAGTGGGAGATATAGGCAGTCTAGTTTTTTTTCCCTAGGGGGCGCTAGAGCGCAATTTTGAGTTTTGGGGTTCGGTTTTTTTATTAAAAGGCAATTTTCGCAGGTCCTGATGTGTGGGTCAAATATGGTGAGTTTTGAAGCATGTTAAGTGGGTCAAATTAGTGCTCAAAGAGGCGGCGGAATAATAATAATAATAATAATAAAACCTTAGAAAAACAATAGGTCCTTATGTCCCATTGCATAAGGACTCCCTGTGGGAGTCCTTATGCAATGGGCCATGCGGGCCCTAATAATAACAGATTTATTTGTAAAAAGCACTTTACATTGAGTAAACAACCTCAAAGTGCTGCAGTGTTTTAAAAAGATCAAATAAAAAGATAATACAAAATACATACAAATAAAAACTAGAACAGCCAAATAGCTAAAAAAAAAAAAAAGGCTTTTTTTAAAAAAAAGAAGAGTTTTTAAGATTTTTTTAAAAGCATCCACAGTCTGTGGTGCCCTCAGGTGGTCAGGGAGAGCGTTCCACAGACTGGGAGCGGCGGAGCAGATAAAAACCCGGTCTCTAACCACTACGCCACTGAAAAAGAGACCTTTTTGCTCAATATGTTGAAAAATATTCTTAAATGAAGTAAATGCTAGTACCATTATCTTGACATTATTATCATGATTTTTCTTGTTCATGCTTGAAATAAGAAATGATTACTATAAAAAAGTAGTTTTATACTTGTGAGTGTTGATGACACAGCTTTGCAACACTTGATATTCTAGTTTCAAGCATGTTTTACTCAATATAGGTCATCAAATCTCAGCAACAAGCTGTAATATCTTACTGAGATCATTTAGGACCAAAACACTTAAAACAAGTAAAACACTAACATAAAATCTGCTTAGAAGATTAGAAAATAAGCAAATATCACCCTTATTTGAGATATTTCATCTTACTTAGATTTCAGTTTTTGCAGTGTAGAAGTAATTTTCTGATTGACCAACAGGACCTTATCACATGGGAGTGCATTTTTTTAAAGACACAAGAACAGGAAAAATCTCTTGATAATGCCAATACTGGGTATTGAATGAGGAAAAGTGACATCATGTTATACCGTCATTTTCTTGCTTCTCTGGCCCTGCACCATCCCTCTCATCCTGTTGGCCACTTGTTGCCTCGGCAGTCTTTGGTTTCTCCGGGGTTTTCTGCACTTCTCCTTGCTCCTTGCATGCTGGGTTATCGAAGCCTTTCTTGGACAGCTCATGTTTATTATGGCTGTTGTCTGAAAAATAGAAGAGGGGATGGAAAAAAAAAGTAATGTATTACATTTAAAACTAGAGTTTATGCAATTATGGTAGGATCAGTAAAGTGCAGTGAGGAACTGACTTCATCACAGTCAGATTTACAAACATATGAACCCTAAAGAGTATCTTATTCACCATTTGATTGGCAGCAGTTAACGGGTTATGTTTAAAAGCTCATACCAGCATTCTTCCCTGCTTGGCACTCAGCATCAAGGCTTGGAATTGGGGGTTAAATCACCAAAAATGATTCCCGGGCGCGGCGCCGCTGCTGCCCACTGCTCCCCTCACCTCCCAGGGGGTGATCAAGGGGATGGGTCGAATGCAGACGACAAATTTCATTACACCTAGTGTGTGTGTGACAATCATTGCTACTTTAACTTAACTTTAACTTTACACATACAAACTGTAGCACACAAAAAAGCACATTTAATTAAAAAAAACGTTATTATGGTCTTACCTTTACTTATAAATGAAGTCCATGCGCCGCAACTAAAGCCCTCACTTCAACTTTCCACGTGCAAGATTGAATCTATTTAAAAAAGTGTCACCGAGGGTTTATAAATGTCG
>NC_084554.2:5667500-5682500 GCF_033978685.3 Nerophis lumbriciformis | reverse complement strand
TGACTCACATATGAACTTGAAGTGCCATCCCATTCCTAACCCATAGGGCTCAATATGACCTTTTGCAGCTATTACAGCTTCAACTCTTCTGGGAAGGCTGTCCACAAGGTTGCAGAGTGTGTTTATAGGAATTTTCCACCATTCTTCCAAAAACGCACACTGATGTTGGTGTTCTCGAGAAGGCCTGGCTCTCAGTCTCCGTTCTAATTCATCCCAAAGGTGTTCTATCGGGTTCAGGTCAGGACTCTGTGCAGGCCAGTCAAGTTCATCCATTGTCTTTATGGACCTTTGCTTTGTGCACTGGTGCACAGTCATGTTGCAAGAGAAAGGGGCCCGCTCCAAACTGCTCCCACATGGTTGGGAGCTATGGAATTGTCCAAATTGTTTTGGTATCCTGGAGCATTCCAAGTTCCTTTCACTGGAACTAAGGGGCCAAAGCCCAACTCCTGAAAAACAACCCCACACCATAATTCCTCCTCCACCAAATTTCACACATAGCACAATACAGTTCGAAATGTAACGTTCTCCTGGCGACGTGCTTTACACCACTGCATCCCACGCTTTGCATTGGACTTGGTGATGTATGGCTTAGATGCAGCTGCTCGGCCATGGAAACCCATTCCATGAAGCTCTCTGCGTACTGTACGTGGGCTAATTGGAAGGTCACATGAAGTTTGTGCAGAAAGTCTTTGCACTATGCGCTTCAGCATCCGCCGACCCCTCTCTGTCAGTTTACGTGGCCTACCGCTTGGTGGCTGAGTTGCTGTTGTTCCCAAACTCTTATGTTGAATATTCAGGAGCGAGGAAATTTCACGACTGGATTTGTTGCACATCCTATGACAGTTCCACGCTGGAAATCACTGTGGCGACGTGCTTCGCATTGGACTTGGTGATGTACGGCTTAGATGCAGCCGCTCGGCCATGGAAACCCATTCCATGAAGCTCTCTGCGTACTGTGCGTGGGCTAATTGGAAGGTCACATGAAGTTTGGAGCTCTATAGCAAACTGACTATGCGCTACAGCATCCGCTGACCCCTCTCTTGTCAGTTTACGTGGCCTACCACTTGGTGGCTGAGTTGCTGTTGTTCCCAAACTCTTCCATTTTCTTATAATAAAGTTGACTTTGGAATATTTAGGAGCGAGGAAATTTCACGACTGGATTTGTTGCACAGGCGGCATCCTATGACAGTTCCACGCTGGAAATCACTGTGGCGACGTGCTTCGCATTGGACTTGGTGATGTACGGCTTAGATGCAGCCGCTCGGCCATGGAAACCCATTCCATGAAGCTCTCTGCGCACTGTGCGTGGGCTAATTGGAAGGTCACATGAAGTTTGGAGCTCTATAGCAAACTGACTATGCGCTACAGCATCCGCTGACCCCTCTCTCGTCAGTTTACGTGGCCTACCGCTTGGTGGCTGAGTTGCTGTTGTTCCCCAAACTCTTCCATTTTCTTATGATAAAGTTGACTCAGGAATATTTAGGAGCGAGGAAATTTCACGACTGGATTTGTTGCACAGGCGGCATCCTATGACAGTTCCACTGAGGGCGGCCCATTCCTTCACAAATGTGTGTAGAAACAGTCTCCATGCCTAAGTGCTTTATTTGATACACCGGGCCAAGTGATTAGGACACCTGATTCGGATCATTTGGATGGGTGGCCAAATACTTTTGGCAATATAGTGTATTAGTTCACTTCGTCTGCACAATGTACTCTGAGTAAAAGTTACTATTATTACTAGATTACACAAGGAACATTTTGTATTTTACTACCTTGTTTTTTTGGCTTTTGCTACTACATAACGAATGGAACTTCAAAGAAAACATGCTCAAGCAAAAAGGTACGAAGGCATGTTACTTTGCACCTGCTTTTGCAGGAGTTAATCATTGACCAGCCCGGTCCCGCATGGTCCGATGATGTCATGGAATCCACTGTGTTAATGATTCCAGTCTTACTCAAACCGGTTTACGCTGACTCATCGTTTTGTCCCGTGCCGTCGGTGGGAAGTGGACTTCTCACCGTGATGACGGCCGTCAGCAGAGCCGTGCTGGTGCCCATCACGAGGAAGCTGTCGATGAACCAGGTGGACCAGATGACGCCGTTTGAGACCCCCATCACCTTGAGGGTCTCCTTCAGACGCAGCTCCTTTTCCAGGACGATGCTTTTGACCACCATGGACACGGAGTAGACCCAGGCCAGGACCATGAAGACCGGGAAGCAGCGGTTGAGAGTGAGCATGAAGCTGGGAAAATGAAGATTTGTATTAACAAGTGTGTGTTCTTGTATTTCTACCCTTCTTGAGACATCAACAAGGAAAAGTAGCTTCCATATGAGGAGGTGTGAACAAATCATGGTCCCAATACAGAAAACCGTTGCATCTAATAGAGAATGAAACCCATACTTGCCAACCTTGAGACCTCCGATATCGGGAGGTGGGGGGTGGGGGGCGTGGTCGGGGGTGGGGCGGGGGGCGTGGTTAAGATATATATATAAGAAATACTTGACTTTCAGTTAATTCTAGCTATAAATATATATATATCTTTTTTTTTTATTACATATATATATATATATATATATATATATATATATATATATATATATATATATATATATATAAATAAAATAAATACTTGAATTTCAGTGTTCATTTATTTACACATATACACACACACATAACACTCATCTACTCATTGTTGAGTTAAGGGTTGAATTGTCCATCCTTGTTCTATTCTCTGTCACTATTTCAGAACACACACATTATACAAATATACATTATAAAATCAATAAGAAAACGGGAGCACTAATTTGGGAGTCTGAACTAGGATCAGAAGTTCCTATATAAACATTGCGCACTCACGTCGCCTTTCTGTACTGATTACTGCAGCTGTGCACTGGATTCATTCACAAATACAAACTACAACTCACAAACACTTTAGAGTTAGGCTCCACCATCAGAATGTGTACTTAAACTTATAAAGATCACATGGATATTATTCAGTGAGTTGATTCACCAAAACTAACCTGTTATACAGGAGGAAAAAGCACACAGGACGTTTCAATTGTTCACAGACTGGTCGCGCTCATCAGAATGACAAGACACTTCCGGTCTGCAGGTGATAGCGTTCAATTGGGAAGAAACGCCCTACTGCCCCCTACTGACCAATGTGAATACTGATAAATGTGTAATGACAGCTCCAAAAACGAATTCAAACCACAAAATAAAATAAAAAAATCAACACAAAAATGTGACACATTATGGGTGGGTCACATATGCATGTACAGTAGATGGCAGTATTGTCCTGTTTAAAAGTGTCACAACATTAGTGTTTACGGCAATGTTGTGAACAGGCTGTCAACACGTCACTCAGGTCCGCATGGAGCTGGAGGGGGCGTGGCCTCCAGCTCCGCCTAAATTTCGGGAGATTTTCGGGAGAAAATTTGTCCCGGGAGGTTTTCGGGAGAGGCGCTGAATTTCGGGAGTCTCCCGGAAAATCCGGGAGGGTTGGCAAGTATGATGAAACCTATCAAAATGAGGGTGGTCCCAAAAAGGAGAGGTTTTTCAAATTGACTGTGTGTCGCTTTTAAAAGTGCTCCCCCTCTGGTCAACATATGAAATAACAAGTGTGTGTAAGAAATTGAAATGCGCACCCTTTTGACCAAAATTGTTTAAAAAAAAAAAAAAAATGTATATAGAGACATAACTTGAAGTAATGAAGATTAAAAACCAATTAAAAAAATCAAAAACAATAAATTAACTATAAGTAGTGTTTGTCTCACAATGTGTCGACTTTTTTCTTATAAAATTGGGAACAATTTCTCAATTTCTGTTACTGTAATATTGCAATATTTTCTCGTAAAATTCCATGTTTTTATCACAATATTGTCAATTTTTCTTGTAAAATAGTGACATTTTTTTGAGTACAATTATTAATTTTGTCCATAATTTTTCCAAGTGAAATTCCGATTATTATTATTATAGTATTGTGAACATTTAAAGTTTTCTTATAAAATTGTGAATCAAAAACAATAAATGAACTATAAGCCGTGTTTTTCTCACAATGTGTCGACTTTTTTCTTTATAAAATTGGGAACAATTTCTCAATTTCTGTTAATATTGCAATATTTTCTCGTAAAAATTCCATGTAAAATTCTGACTTTTATCACAATATTGTCAATTTTTCTTGTAAAATAGTGACATTTTTTTGAGTACAATTATTAATTTTGTCATAATTTTTCCGAGTGAAATTCCGATTATTATTATAATATTGTTAACATTTAAAGTTTTCTTATAAAATTGTGAATCAAAAACAATAAATGAACTATAAGCAGTGTTTTTCTCACAATGTGTCGACTTTTTTTTTTATAAAATTGGGAACAATTTCTCAATTTCTGTTAATATTGCAATATTTTCTCGTAAAAATTCCATGTAAAATTCTGACTTTTATCACAATATTGTCAATTTTTCTTGTAAAATAGTGACATTTTTTTGAGTACAATTATTAATTTTGTCATAATTTTTCCGAGTGAAATTCCGATTATTATTATAGTATTGTGAACATTTAAAGTTTTCTTATAAAATTGTGAATCAAAAACAATAAATGAACTATAAGCAGTGTTTGTCTCACAATGTGTCGACTTTTTTCTTATAAAATTGGGAACAATTTCTCAATTTCTGTTAATATTGCAATATTTTTTCGTAAAAATTCCATGTAAAATTCTGACTTTTATCACAATATTGTCAATTTTTCTTGTAAAATAGTGACATTTTTTGAGTACAATTATTAATTTTGTCCATAATTTTTCCGAGTGAAATTCCGATTATTATTATACTATTGTTAACATTTAAAGTTTTCTTATAAAATTGTGAATCAAAAACAATAAATGAACTATAAGCAGTGTTTTTCTCACAATGTGTCGACTTTTTTCTTATAAAATTGGGAACAATTTCTCAATTTCTGTTAATATTGCAATATTTTCTCGTAAAAATTCCACGTAAAATTCTGAATTTTATCACAATAATGTCAATTTTTCTTGTAAAATAGTGACATTTTTTGAGTACAATTATTAATTTTGTCATAATTTTTCCGAGTAAAATTCCGATTATTATTATAATATTGTTAACATTTAAAGTTTTCTTATAAAATTTTGAATCAAAAACAATAAATGAACTATAAGCAGTGTTTTTCTCACAATGTGTCGACTTTTTTCTTATAAAATTGGGAACAATTTCTCAATTTCTGTTTCTGTAATATTGCAATATTTTCTCGTAAAAATCCCATGTAAAATTCTGACTTTTATCACAATATTGTCAATTTTTCTTGTAAAATAGTGACATTTTTTGAGTACAATTATTAATTTTGCCATAATTTTTCCAAGTGAAATTCCGATTATTATTATAGTATTGTTAACATTTAAAGTTTTCTTATAAAATTGTGAATCAAAAACAATAAATGAACTATAAGCAGTGTTTTTCTCACAATGTGTCGACTTTTTTCTTATAAAATTGGGAACAATTTCTCAATTTCTGTTTCTGTAATATTGCAATATTTTCTCGTAAAAATCCCATGTAAAATTCTGACTTTTATCACAATATTGTCAATTTTTCTTGTAAAATAGTGACATTTTTTGAGTACAATTATTAATTTTGCCATAATTTTTCCAAGTGAAATTCCGATTATTATTATAGTATTGTTAACATTTAAAGTTTTCATATAAAATTGTGAATCAAAAACAATAAATGAACTATAAGCAGTGTTTTTCTCACAATGTGTCGACTTTTTTCTTATAAAATTGGGAACAATTTCTCAATTTCTGTTTCTGTAATATTGCAATATTTTCCCGTAAAAATTCCGTGTAAAATTCTGACTTTTATCACAATATTGTCAATTTTTCTTGTAAAATAGTGACATTTTTTTGAGTACAATTATTACTTTTGTCATAATTTTTCCAAGTGAAATTCCGATTATTATTATAGTATTGTGAACATTTAAAGTTTTCTTATAAAATTGTGAATCAAAAACAATAAATGAACTATAAGCAGTGTTTTTCTCACAATGTGTCAACTTTTTTCTTATAAAATTGGGAACAATTTCTCAATTTCTGTTAATATTGCAATATTTTCTCGTAAAAATTCCATGTAAAATTCTGACTTTTATCACAATATTGTCAATTTTTCTTGTAAAATAGTGACATTTTTTTGAGTACAATTATTAATTTTGCCATAATTTTTCCGAGTGAAATTCCGATTAGTATTATAATATTGTTAAAATTTAAAGTTTTCTTATAAAATTGTGAATCAAAAACAATAAATGAACTATAAGCAGTGTTTTTCTCACAATGTGTCGACTTTTTTCTTATAAAATTGGGAACAATTTCTCAATTTCTGTTTCTGTAATATTGCAATATTTTCTCGTAAAAATTCCATGTAAAATTCTGACTTTTATCACAATATTGTCAATTTTTCTTGTAAAATAGTGACATTTTTTTGAGTACAATTATTAATTTTGTCCATAATTTTTCCAAGTGAAATTCCGATTATTATTATAGTATTGTGAACATTTAAAGTTTTCTTATAAAATTGTGACTTTTGTCAAGCAAAATTCCAACCTTTTTTTCATAAAATTGCCAAAATGTTAAGCTTTTCTTGTAAAATTCCAACTTTTATCATAATATTGCACAAATGTTCAGTTTTACTTGTAAAATTTTGACTTAAAATTACGACTTTTATTATAATACTGCAAAAATTCCAAGGTTTTCTTGTGAAATTGTGTGTGTGTGCATGTGTGTTTGTTTGTGTTTTAAGCAGCAAGGCTGAAAACCAACATTGAATACCCGTGACCTTCGATCCCTCAGGTGGTACTGCATCAAAAGGCGACATCAGTGTGTAAAGGATATCACCACATGGGCTCAGGGACACTTCAGAAAACCACTGTCAGCAACAACAGTTTGTCGCTACATCTGTAAGTGCAAGTTAAAACTCTACTATGCAAAGCGAAAGCCATTTATCAACAACACCCAGAAACGCCGCCGGCTTCGCTGGGCTCGAGCTCATCTAAGATGGACTGATGCACATATGTGAAGGCACCATTAATGCTGAAAGGTACATACAGGTTTTGGAGCAACACATGTTGCCATCCAAGCAACGTTATCATGGACGCCCCTGCTTATTTCAGCAATTCTAAGTTAATGATTATTTGCAGTAAAAAAACAACAAGTTTCTCAGTTGGAACATTAAATATCTTGTCTTTGCAGTCTATTTAATTGAATATAAGTTGAAAAGGATTTGCTAATCATTGTATTCTGTTTTTATTTACCATTTACCCAACGTGCTTTTGGGTTTTGTACTTACAGGTCGTCCACATAACACGGGTAAGGGATCTGTTGCAGGTAAACACCCAGCGGCCATTCCTTTCCAGTCTGAGTGCGGATGATCCCATGTTCCAGGATGTCCTGAAGGTAAGCAAAGCCGCCCCAAACATAGCGCAGGTCGTCCATAGGATCCGCCCTAGGGCCTGGGTCCCAATACCTGACAGACATAAGCATGATTACTCAAACACTTTGTGGAAAATGCTTCTTTTAAGATCCACATTTCTTAACCAACTCAAAACGTTCCAAAATCTAAATGCTCCTTGCTAAGGCTGGATAATTGCTGTTTTAGCTACGTTTAAAGGTATACACCTCAGTCTGATTTTTGGTACTTGAAGCAAGCTAATTGTTAGCATGCTAACATTAGCATGTTAGCTTTTTTAGCTAATTTTAAAGATATACACCTCACAGTTACATATTTTGGTACTTGAAGCAAGCTAATTGTTAGCATGCTAACATTAGCATGTTAGCTTTTTTAGCTAATTCTAAAGATATACACCTCACAGTTACATATTTTGGTTCTTGACACAAGCTAATTGTTAGCTTTTTTAGCTACTTTTGAAGGTATACACCTCACAGTTACATATTTTGGTTCTTGACACAAGCTAATTAATAGATTTTTTTAGCTACTTTTGAAGGTATACACCTCACAGTTACATATTTTGGTTCTTGACACAAGCTAATTAATAGATTTTTTAGCTACTTTTGAAGGTATACACCTCACAGTTACATATTTTGGTTCTTGACACAAGCTAATTAATAGATTTTTTAGCTACTTTTGAAGGTATACACCTCACAGTTACATATTTTGGTTCTTGACACAAGCTAATTAATAGATTTTTTAGCTACTTTTGAAGGTATACACCTCACAGTTACATATTTTGGTTCTTGACACAAGCTAATTAATAGATTTTTTAGCTACTTTTGAAGGTATACACCTCACAGTTACATATTTTGGTTCTTGACACAAGCTAATTAATAGATTTTTTAGCTACTTTTGAAGGTATACACCTCACAGTTACATATTTTGGTTCTTGACACAAGCTAATTAATAGATTTTTTAGCTACTTTTGAAGGTATACACCTCACAGTTACATATTTTGGTTTTTGACACAAGCTAATTAATAGATTTTTTAGCTACTTTTGAAGGTATACACCTCACAGTTACATATTTCGGTTCTTGACACAAGCTAATTAATAGATTTTTTTAGCTACTTTTGAAGGTATACACCTCACAGTTACATATTTTGGTTCTTGACACAAGCTAATTAATAGATTTTTTAGCTACTTTTGAAGGTATACACCTCACAGTTACATATTTTGGTTCTTGACGCAAGCTAATTGTTAGCTTTTTTAGCTACTTTTGAAGGTATACACCTCACAGTTACATATTTTGGTTCTTGACACAAGCTAATTAATAGATTTTGTAGCTACTTTTGAAGGTATACATCTCACAGTTACATATTTTGGTTCTTGACACAAGCTAATTAATAGATTTTTTAGCTACTTTTGAAGGTATACACCTCACAGTTACATATTTTGGTTCTTGACACAAGCTAATTAATAGATTTTTTAGCTACTTTTGAAGGTATACACCTCACAGTTACATATTTTGGTTCTTGACACAAGCTAATTAATAGATTTTGTAGCTACTTTTGAAGGTATACACCTCACAGTTACATATTTTGGTTCTTGACGCAAGCTAATTGTTAGCTTTTTTAGCTACTTTTGAAGATATACACCTCACAGTTACATATTTTGGTTCTTGACACAAGCTAATTAATAGATTTTGTAGCTACTTTTGAAGGTATACATCTCACAGTTACATATTTTGGTTCTTGACACAAGCTAATTAATAGATTTTTTAGCTACTTTTGAAGGTATACACCTCACAGTTACATATTTTGGTTCTTGACACAAGCTAATTAATAGATTTTTTAGCTACTTTTGAAGGTATACACCTCACAGTTACATATTTTGGTTCTTGACACAAGCTAACTAATAGATTTTTTTAGCTACTTTTGAAGGTATACATCTCACAGTTATATATTTTGGTTCTTGACACAAGCTAGTTAATAGATTTTTTAGCTACTTTTGAAGGTATACACCTCACAGTTACATATTTTGGTTCTTGACGCAAGCTAAATGTTAGCTTTTGTAGCTACTTTTGAAGGTATACACCTCACAGTTACATATTTTGGTTCTTGACGCAAGCTAAATGTTAGCTTTTTTAGCTACTTTTGAAGGTATACACCTCACAGTTACATATTTTGGTTCTTGACGCAAGCTAATTGTTAGCTTTTTTAGCTACTTTTGAAGATATACACCTCACAGTTACATATTTTGGTTCTTGACGCAAGCTAAATGTTAGCTTTTTTAGCTACTTTTGAAGGTATACACCTCACAGTTACATATTTTGGTTCTTGACGCAAGCTAATTGTTAGCTTTTTTAGCTACTTTGAAGGTATACACCTCACAGTTACATATTTTGGTTCTTGACGCAAGCTAATTGTTAGCTTTTTTAGCTACTTTTGAAGATATACACCTCACAGTTACATATTTTGGTTCTTGACGCAAGCTAAATGTTAGCTTTTTTAGCTACTTTTGAAGGTATACACCTCACAGTTACATATTTTGGTTCTTGACGCAAGCTAATTGTTAGCTTTTTTAGCTACTTTGAAGGTATACACCTCACAGTTACATATTTTGGTTCTTGACGCAAGCTAATTGTTAGCTTTTTTAGCTACTTTTAAAGATATACACCTCACAGTTACATATTTTGGTTCTTCACGCAAGCTAATTGTTAGCTTTTTTAGCTACTTTTGAAGGTATACACCTCACAGTTACATATTTTGGTTCTTGACGCAAGCTAATTGTTAGCATGCTAACATTAACATGTTAGCTTTTTTAGCTACTTTTAAAGATATACACCTCACAGTTACATATTTTGGTTCTTGACGCGAGCTAATTGTTAGCATGCTAACTTTAACATGTTAGCTTTTTTCGCTACTTTTAAAGATATACACCTCACAGTTACATATTTTGGTTCGAGACGCAAGCCAATTGCTAGCATGCTAACATTAACATGTTAGCTTTTTTAGCTACTTTAAAAGATATACACCTCACAGTTACAAATTTTGGTTCTTGACGCAAGCTAATTGTTAGCTTTTTTAGCTACTTTGAAGGTATACACCTCAGCGTCATATATTTTGACTCTTGACACATGCTTACTGTTAGCATGTTAGCTTTTTTAGCAACTTTTGAAGGTATACACCTTACATTTATATATTTTGATTCTTAATGCAAGCTAATTGTTAGCATGCTAACATTAACATGTTAGCTATTTTAGCTACTTTGAAGGTATACACCTCATAGTTACATATTTTGGTTCTTGATGCAAGCTAATTGTTAGCTTTTTTAGCTACTTTGAAGGTATACACCTCAGCGTCATATATTTTGATTCTTGACACATGCTTACTGTTAGCATGTTAGCTTTTTTTTTAGCAACTTTTGAAGGTATACACCTTACATTTATATATTTTGATTCTTAACGCAAGCTAATTGTTAGCATGCTAACATTAACATGTTAGCTTTTTTTTAGCTACTTTTAAAGATATACACCTCACAGTTACATATTTTGGTTCTTGACGCAAGCTAATTGTTAGCTTTTTTAGCTACTTTGAAGGTATACACCTCAGCGTCATATATTTTGATTCTTGACACATGCTTACTGTTAGCATGTTAGCTTTTTTTTTAGCAACTTTTGAAGGTATACACCTTACATTTATATATTTTGATTCTTAACGCAAGCTAATTGTTAGCATGCTAACTTTAACATGTTAGCTTTTTTCGCTACTTTTAAAGATATACACCTCACAGTTACATATTTTGGTTCGAGACGCAAGCCAATTGCTAGCATGCTAACATTAACATGTTAGCTTTTTTAGCTACTTTAAAAGATATACACCTCACAGTTACATATTTTGGTTCTTGACGCAAGCTAATTGTTAGCTTTTTTAGCTACTTTGAAGGTATACACCTCAGCGTCATATATTTTGACTCTTGACACATGCTTACTGTTAGCATGTTAGCTTTTTTAGCAACTTTTGAAGGTATACACCTTACATTTATATATTTTGATTCTTAATGCAAGCTAATTGTTAGCATGCTAACATTAACATGTTAGCTATTTTAGCTACTTTGAAGGTATACACCTCATAGTTACATATTTTGGTTCTTGATGCAAGCTAATTGTTAGCTTTTTTAGCTACTTTGAAGGTATACACCTCAGCGTCATATATTTTGATTCTTGACACATGCTTACTGTTAGCATGTTAGCTTTTTTAGCAACTTTTGAAGGTATACACCTTACATTTATATATTTTGATTCTTAACGCAAGCTAGTTGTTAGCATGCTAACATTAACATGTTAGCTATTTTAGCTACTTTGAAGGTATACACCTCACAGTTACATATTTTGGTTCTTGACGCAAGCTAATTGTTAGCATGCTAACATTAACATGTTAGCTATTTTAGCTACTTTGAAGGTATACACCTCACAATTGCATATGTTGGTTCTTGACGCGAGCCAATTGTTAGCATGCTAACATTAACATTTTAGCTTTTTGAGCTAATTTTAAAGGTATACACATCAGTTACATATTTTGGTTCTTGACGCAAGCTAATTGTTAGCATGCTAACATTAACATGTTAGCTTTTTTCGCTACTTTTAAAGATATACACCTCACAGTTACGTATTTTGGTTCTTGACGTAAGCTAATTGTTAGCATGCTAACATTAACATGTTAGCTTTTTTAGCTACTTTTAAATATATACACCTTACAGTTACGTATTTTGGTACTTGACGCAAGCCAATTGTTAGCATGCTAACATTAACATGTTAGCTTTTTTTTAGCTAATTTTAAAGATATACACCTCAGTTACATATTTTGGTTCTTGACGCAAGCTAATTGTTAGCTTTTTTAGCTACTTTGAAGGTATACACCTCAGCGTCATATATTTTGACTCATGACACATGCTTACTGTTAGCATGTTAGCTTTTTTAGCAACTTTTGAAGGTATACACCTTACATTTATATATTTTGATTCTTAATGCAAGCTAATTGTTAGCATGCTAACATTAACATGTTAGCTATTTTAGCTACTTTGAAGGTATACACCTCATAGTTACATATTTTGGTTCTTGATGCAAGCTAATTGTTAGCTTTTTTAGCTACTTTGAAGGTATACACCTCAGCGTCATATATTTTGATTCTTGACACATGCTTACTGTTAGCATGTTAGCTTTTTTTTTAGCAACTTTTGAAGGTATACACCTTACATTTATATATTTTGATTCTTAACGCAAGCTAGTTGTTAGCATGCTAACATTAACATGTTAGCTATTTTAAAGGTATATACCTCACAATTGCATATGTTGGTTCTTGACACAAGCCAATTGTTAGCATGCTAACATTAACATTTTAGCTTTTTTAGCTAATTTTAAAGGTATACACATCAGTTACATATTTTGGTTCTTGACGCAAGCTAATTGTTAGCATGCTAACATTAACATGTTAGCTTTTTTCGCTACTTTTAAAGATATACACCTCACAGTTACATATTTTGGTTCTTGACGCAAGCTAATTGTTAGCATGCTAACATTAACATGTTAGCTTTTTTCGCTACTTTTAAAGATATACACCTCACAGTTACGTATTTTTGTACTTGATGCAAGCCAATTGTTAGCATGCTAACATTAACATGTTAGCTTTTTTAGCAACTTTTAAAGATATACACCTCACAGTTACGTATTTTGGTACTTGACGCAAGCCAATTGTTAGCATGCTAACATTAACATGTTAGCTTTTTAGCTAATTTTAAAGATATACACCTCACAGTTACATATTTTGGTTCTTGACGCAAGCTAATTGTTAGCATGCTAACATTAACATGTTAGCTTTTTTCGCTACTTTTAAATATATACACCTTACAGTTACGTATTTTGGTACTTGACGCAAGCCAATTGTTAGCATGCTAACATTAACATGTTAGCTTTTTTTTAGCTAATTTTAAAGATATACACCTCACAGTTACATATTTTGGTTGTTGACGCAAGCTAATTGTTAGCTTTTTTAGCTATTTTGAATGTATAAACCTCAGCGTCATATATTTTGATTCTTGACACATGCTTAATGTTAGCATGTTAGCTTTTTTAGCAACTTTTGAAGGTATACACCTTACATTTATATATTTTGATTCTTAACGCAAGCTAATTGTTAGCATGCTAACAATAACATGTTAGCTATTTTAAAGGTATATACCTCACAATTGCATATGTTGGTTCTTGACGCAAGCCAATTGTTAACATGCTAACATTAACATGTTAGCTTTTTTAGCTAATTTTAAAGGTATACACCTCAGTTACATATTTTGGTTCTTGACGCAAGCCAATTGTTAGCATGCTAACATTAACATGTTAGCTTTTTTAGCTACTTTTAAAGATATACACCTCACAGTTACATATTTTGGTTCTTGACGCAAGCTAATTGTTAGCATGCTAACATTAACATGTTAGCTTTTTTAGCTACTTTTAAAGATATACACCTCACAGTTACATATTTTGGTTCTTGACGCAAGCTAATTGTTAGCTTTTTTAGCTACTTTGAAGGTATACACCTCAGCGTCATATATTTTGATTCTTGACACATGCTTACTGTTAGCATGTTAGCTTTTTTTTTAGCAACTTTTGAAGGTATACACCTTACATTTATATATTTTGATTCTTAACGCAAGCTAATTGTTAGCATGCTAACATTAACATGTTAGCTTTTTTAGCTACTTTTAAAGATATACACCTCACAGTTACATATTTTGGTTCTTGACGCGAGCTAATTGTTAGCATGCTAACATTAACATGTTAGCTTTTTTAGCCAATTTTAAAGATATACACCTCACAGTTACATATTTTGGTTCTTGACGCAAGCTAATTAATAGCTTTTTTAGCTACTTTGAAGGTATACACCTCAGCGTCATATATTTTGATTCTTGACACATGCTAACTGTTAGCATGTTAGCTTTTTTTAGCAACTTTTGAAGGTATACACCTTACATTTATATATTTTGATTCTTAACGCAAGCTAGTTGTTAGCATGCTAACATTAACATGTTAGCTATTTTAAAGGTATATACCTCACAATTGCATGTGTTGGTTCTTGACGCGAGCCAATTGTTAGCATGCTAACATTAACATGTTAGCTTTTTTAGCTAATTTTAAAGATATACACCTCACAGTTACATATTTTGGCTCTTGACGCAAGCTAATTGTTAGCATGCTAACATTAACATGTTAGCTATTTTAAAGGTATATACCTCACAATTGCATGTGTTGGTTCTTGACGCGAGCCAATTGTTAGCATGCTAACATTAACATGTTAGCTTTTTTAGCTAATTTTAAAGATATACACCTCACAGTTACATATTTTGGCTCTTGACGCAAGCTAATTGTTAGCATGCTAACATTAACATGTTAGCTTTTTTCGCTACTTTTAAAGATATACACCTCACAGTTACGTATTTTTGTACTTGATGCAAGCCAATTGTTAGCATGCTAACATTAACATGTTAGCTTTTTTA
>NC_084554.2:5647500-5662500 GCF_033978685.3 Nerophis lumbriciformis | reverse complement strand
GAACTCGGTGTGGTGACGCCCTCCTAGTGAGAATTGAATCCTGTCTCTGTTCGATTTCCTTTGCTTCTTGTCTTGTCTAAACCTACTCAGTGGCCTAGTGGTTGGAGTGTTCGCCCTGAGATGGGTAGGTTGTGAGTTCAAACCCCAGCTGAGTCATACCAAAGACTATAAAAATGGTTCCCATTACCTCCCTGCTTGGCACTCAGCATCAAGGGTTGGAATTGGGGGTTAAATCACCAAAAATGATTCCTGGGCGCGGCCACCGCTGCTGCTCACTGCTCCCCTCACCTCCCAGGGGGTGATCAAGGGGATGGGTCAAATGCAGAGGACATATTTCACCACACATAGTGTGTGTGTGACAATCATTGGTACTTTAACTTTAACTACAAAGTAAACAAAAACAGAATGCTGGACGACAGCAAAAACTTACAGCGCGTGGAGCAGAGACGACATGACAATGAACAATGTCCACAGTAAGAAGGATAGCAACAACTTAAATATTATTGATTGCAAAAACAAA
Source organism: Nerophis lumbriciformis (assembly GCF_033978685.3). Lineage (NCBI taxonomy): Eukaryota > Metazoa > Chordata > Actinopteri > Syngnathiformes > Syngnathidae > Nerophis > Nerophis lumbriciformis. The sequence goes on along the minus strand of NC_084554.2, from coordinate 5,661,980 downwards.
GCAGGTGCGGGGAATAGCGCTTGGAGGAAGACATGAAACTGCAACAGGAAAATACAGACAATCAGGAAACGCCACCAAAATAAGAGCGCAAGACACTACACGGCCTAGTGGTTAGAGTGTCCGCCCTGAGATGGGTAGGTTGTGAGTTCAAACCCCAGCTGAGTCATACCAAAGACTATGAAAATGGGAGCCATTACCTCCCTGCTTGGCACTCAGCATCAAGGGTTGGAATTGGGGGTTAAATCACCAAAAATGATTCCTGGGCGCGGCCACCGCTGCTGCTCACTGCTCCCCTCACCTCCCAGGGGGTGAACAACGGGATGGGTCGAATGCAGAGAATAATTTCGCCACACCTAGTGTGTGTGTGTGACAATCATTGGTACTTTAACTAACTTTAATAGATGTCATCGGTGTTTGAACCTGACATGAAGTAAGTTTCTTACAAGTATCATTATCACTGGAGGACGAGGAACAGCTAAACATGCTTCACTACACACCGTAGGAGGATACAATAGCTCACCGGCGTCACAGTGTAAACAAATGCCTTGGGTGGATCTACACCTGACATCCACTGTAATGCATACTTGCCAACCTTGAGACCCCCGATTTCGGGAGGTGGGGGGTGGGGGCGTGGTCGGGGGTGGGGAAGGGCGTGGTTGGGGGCGTGGTTAAGAGGGGAGGAGTATATTGACAACTAGAATTCACCAAGTCAAGAATTTCATATATATATATCTATTAGAGATGCGCGGATAGGCAATTATTTCATCCGCAACCGCATCAGAAAGTCGTCAACCATCCGCCATCCACCCGATGTAACATTTGACCAGAACCGCATCCGCCCGCACCCGCCCGTTGTTATATATCTAATATAGACGATGCAAGGCATTAGTGAGGTTATAAAGCTTTTGCCTGTTAAAGAAAGGAGACTGATCCAATGCAGCACAGACATTCGCGTGCCACGCTGTCACGGCCCAGACGCACACCAGTGCGCAATCATATGGGAGCCGCGCTGAGCGCACCTCCAAGCGCGTCTCGCTGCCGGCGACGGCCGGGTATATGGGCCCGACGCTCCAGCGCCATCCATTTTCAGGGCTAGTTGATTCGGCAGGTGGGTTGTTACACACTCCTTAGCGGGTTCCGACTTCCATGGCCACCGTCCTGCTGTCTATATCAACCAGGGTGAGCCCCACCCCTTTCGTGAGCGCACTGCGCGCGGAGTGACCCCTGTTACGCGCCCCCGGCAACAGGGGTGGCGGGCAGGTAAGCTGCGCGGGCAGGTAAGCTGCGCGGGCAGGTAAGCTGCGCGGGCGGAGCGCGCGGAGTGACCCCTGTTGGAGCTGGAGGGGGCGTGGCCTCCAGCTCCGGCTGAAAATCGGGAGATTTTCGGGAGAATATTTGTCCCGGGAGGTTTTCGGGAGAGGCGCTGAATTTCGGGAGTCTCCCGGAAAATTCGGGAGGGTTGGCAAGTATGCTGTAATGATACCAAGTGCAGGAGCGCATCTAGTCGATACTACTAGGATTATGTCGATATTTTTTCTTACGTTTCATCTGACATCACATGGACAAAGATAAGACCTTCTGGAGGAAAGTTCTGTGGTCAGATGAAACAAAAATGTAGCTGTTTGGCCACAATACCCAGCAATATGTTCGGAGGAGAAAAGGTGAGGCCTTTAATCCCAGGAACACCATTCCTACCGTCAAGCATGGTGGTGGTAGTATTACGCTCTGGGCCTGTTTTGCTGCCAATGGAACTGCTGCTTTACAGAGAGTAAATGGGACAATGGAAAAGGAGGATTAGCTCCAAATTCTTCAGGACAAGCTAAAATCATCAACCCCGAGGTTGGGTCTTGGGCGCAGTTGGGTGTTGCAACAGGATAATGACCCCAAACACACCTCAAAAGGGGTGGCTAAATCAGGCTAGAATGAAGGTTTTAGAATGGCCTAAAGTCCTGACTTAAACGTGTGGACAATGCTGAAGAAACAAGTCCAACACATTTAGCTGAACTGCACCAATTTTGTGGTCAAGTGGTCAAGCAGAAGCTTGTGGATGGCTACCAAAAGCGCCTTATTGCAGGTAAACTTGCCAAGGGACATGTAAGCAAATATTAACATTGCTGTATGTATACTTTTGACCACGATTGCGTGTGTGCACGGGACACAAAGATGTTTAAAAAAAATAGTGTCCACTCACGTCTCCGTATTGATTGAGCATCCCAATGACTCGGTCAGTTAGGTTGAAGATGTCCCGCCAATCAAAATCTGGCATACCGGCTGGTCGGTCCCCAGGTGGTCCGTTGTGCAGGAAGCTGAGGATGTGTTTGGCGGAGAACGGCGCCTCCTCTAGACTCCGGTCAATGAAATCCATCAATGACGGGTTCTGCAGAATGTCCTGAAATTGAAAAAAAAAAAAAGGAAAAAAGAGCACTTAGGGCAGGGCCTAAGAGTTCAATAGACAACCTGGTCGTGTGGCTTTTTTTCATATTGACCTTAAAGGGGAACATTATCACCAGACCTATGTAAGCGTCAATATATACCTTGATGTTGCAGAAAAAAGACCATATATTTTTTTAACCGATTTCCGAACTCTAAATGGGTGAATTTTGGCGAATTAAACGCCTTTCTAATATTCGCTCTCGGAGCGATGACGTCACATATTGCAGTCTACATGTATCTCTTGAGGTAGTTAAAAAGCTCCTCAGTGGCAAGGCCCCGGGGGTGGATGAGATCCGCCCGGAGTTCCTTAAGGCTCTGGATGCTGTGGGGCTGTCTTGGTTGACAAGACTCTGCAGCATCGCGTGGACATCGGGGGCGGTACCTCTGGATTGGCAGACCGGGGTGGTGGTTCCTCTCTTTAAGAAGGGGAACCGGAGGGTGGTATCACACTCCTCAGCCTTCCCGGTAAGGTCTATTCAGGTGTACTGGAGAGGAGGCTACGCCAGATAGTCGAACCTCGGATTCAGGAGGAACAGTGTGGTTTTCGTCCTGGTCGTGGAACTGTGGACCAGCTCTATACTCTCGGCAGGGTCCTTGAGGGTGCATGGGAGTTTGCCCAACCAGTCTACATGTGCTTTGTGGACTTGGAGAAGGCATTCGACCGTGTCCCTCGGGAAGTCCTGTGGGGAGTGCTCAGAGAGTATGGGGTATCAGACTGTCTGATTTTGGCGGTCCGCTCCCTGTATGATCAGTGCCAGAGCTTGGTCCGCATTGCCGGCAGTAAGTCGGACACGTTTCCAGTGAGGGTTGGACTCCGCCAAGGCTGCCCTTTGTCACCGATTCTGTTCATAACTTTTATGGACAGAATTTCTAGGCGCAGTCAAGGCGTTGAGGGGATCCGGTTTGGTGGCTGCAGGATTAGGTCTCTGCTTTTTGCAGATGATGTGGTCCTGATGGCTTCATCTGGCCAAGATCTTCAGCTCTCGCTGGATCGGTTCGCATACGAGTGTGAAGCGATTGGGAATCAGCACCTCCAGCACCTCCAAGTCCGAGTCCATGGTTCTCGCCCGGAAAAGGGTGGAGTGCCATCTCCGGGTTGGGGAGGATACCTGCCCCAAGTGGAGGAGTTCAAGTACCTCAGAGTCCTGTTCACGAGTGAGGGAAGAGTGGATCGTGAGATCGTCTGTGGCGGCATGCTGATACAATTTCGCTGCGCTTGTTGAGGGATGACAGGTCTGGACGGTATATAATAAACAGTTTCTCTTACCGTCCAGACCTGTCATCCCTCAACAAGCGCAGCGAAATTGTATCAGCATGCCGCCACAGACGGAAACACCTCCTAGGTAACACATGAGCCAATCACCACGCCCCTACGCCAGTCTGTACCTACCCACTCTGTGCCCTATACAAACCATGGTATGTGAATGCTTCCATTAAAATCTCCTGATGATTGAGGGAACCCCTCATGAAACAGGCCTGTAGAGATGAAGAAGTCTTGTGATTTTTTTTCCCACACATACATATATGGCACTCTACTACGGTATCGAGCACTATTTTTTGGATAACCTTATTAAGACATATATATATATATATATATATATATATATGAAATACTTGACTTGGTGAATTCTAGCTGTAAATATACTCCTCCCCTCTTAACCACGCCCCCAACCACTCCCCAGCCACACCCACGAACACCCCCCCCCCACCTCCCGAAATCGGAGGTCTCAAGGTTGGCAAGTATGGGTCAGAGCTACAGCATTCCTCTGTGGAGAGAGGAGAACCTTCCAGAAGGACACCCATCTCTGCAGGAATGTATGGTAGAGTGGCCAGACGGAGGCCATACCTTAGTAAAAAGTTTGCCAAAATGCACCAGAAAGACCATGAGAAACTAAATCCTCTGGTCTGATGAGGCAATGATTTTCGTGAATGCTTGGAGGAAACTAGGCCAGTACCATGCCTACAGCGAAGCATGCATCATGGTGTGGGGATGGTTTTCAGCGTAGAGTCAGGATAGAGGGAAAGATCATTTCAGCAATGAACAGAGACATCTTGGATGAAAACCAACGCTTTCCATCCAACCTGATGGAGCTTGAGAGTTGCTGCAAAGAGGAATGGACCAAACTGCCCAAAGACTTGAGACCGGAGGCTGGAAGGCAAATTGGTTGATGAAACATTGTTGTTACCCTACGCCAAAGGCCCTCAGGACTGTGGTCAGCACACTTTTTTCTTTTCCGTACCCGTATCATTTTGACCTGGACTCCATCTTGGAAGAAAGCCCAGATCTGGGGAGCCACTTCTTCCCAGGCCTTCCCCATCGTCTTTAACCGTCGCAGCTCTTCAAATGTCGAGTTGGCCTGCAGGAACAGCACAGGAGATGACTTTCACATGCAAAAAGCAGTATTCATTGTACACACACACACACACACACACACATTCTTGTATTTCTACCTTCTTGAGACCTCCGGAAAAATACCTACCTCCTTAGGACCATCCTTTCTAGATATATATATATTAAAAAAAAGGTATTTATGTTTTGTTAATTCTGGCCATTTCAGTTTCTTACACACACTTGTTATTGCATATGTTGGCCAGAGGGGGTGCACTTCAAATTTTTACACACACTTGTTATTTCATATGTTGACCAGAGGGGGAGCAAATCTATCAAAATGATAGATTTCACCAGCAGGGGTGCAAATGAGACATTCTCTATTAGATGTAATGTTTTTCTATATTGGGACCATGATTTATGTCATCACTTGTTCACACCTCCTCATATGGAAGCTACTTTTCCTTGTTGATGTCTCAAGAAGGGTAGAAATACAAGAACCCCCCCCCCACACACACACACACACATTCTTGTATTTTTTAATTTCTTGAGACCTCCAAAAAATGCCTACCTCTTTAGGACCACCCACTCTAGATACATAAAGATTGTATTTACAAAATTAATAATATATACATATAATGCAAATATAAAAAAGGTAAGCTTTTAGTTATTAATTACATTATTTTTTGTAATTGGTTTTTAATCTTCATTATTTACTTCAAGTTATTACAGTATGTCTCTATATACATATTCATTAATTTTTTTTAAATACATTTTGGCCAAAGGAGGCGCATTTCAATTTCTTACACACACTTGTTATTTCATATGTTGACCAGAGGGGGAGCACTTTTAAAAGCAACACACAGTCAATTTGAAAAATCCTTCCTTTTTGGGACCACCCTCATTTTGATAGATTTCACCACCAGGGGTGCAAATGAGACATTTTCTATTAGATGCAATGGTTTTCTATATTGGGACCATGATTTCGGTCCTAAGGTGTTCACACCTCCTCATATGGAAGCTACTTTTCCTTGTTGATGTCTCAAGAAGGATAGAAATACAGGAAGACACAAACACACGCTCACTCACACACACACACACACACACACACACACACACACACACACACACACACACACACACACACACACACACACACACACACACACACACACACTCACACACACACTTACACTCATTCTTGTATTTTCTACCTTTTGGATACCTCCGAAAAATACTTACCTCTTAAGGACCGCCCTTTCTAGATATATAAAGATTTGTATTTACAACATTAATAATATACATATACTATGCAAATATAAAAAAGGTAAGCTTTTATTTTTTTTTGGAATTGGTTTTTAATCCTAATTATTTACTTCAAGTTATTACAGTATGTCTATATACATATATATATATATTTTTTTTAAAACTAATTTTGGCCAAAGTGGCGCATTTCAATTTCTTACACACACTTTTTATTACATATGTTGGCCAGAGGGGGTGCACTTCAAATTTTTACACACACTTGTTATTTCATATGTTGACCAGAGGGGGAGCACTTTTAAAAGCGACACACAGTCAATTTGAAAAATCCTTCCTTTTTGGGACCACCCTCATTTTGATAGATTTCACCACCAGGGGGTGCAAATGAGACATTCTCTATTAGATGCAATGGTTTTCTATATTGGGACCATCATTTCGGTCCTAACGTGTTCACACCTCCTCATATGGAAGCTACTTTTCCTTGTTGATGTCTCAAGAAGGGTAGACATACAAGAACACACACACACACACACACACACACACACACACACACACACACACACTTGTATTTCTTACCTTCTTGAGACCTGAGAAAAATGCCTACCTCTTTAGGACCACCCATTCTAGATATATAAAGATTTGTATTTACAACATTAATAATATATACATATTATACAAATATAAAAAAGGTAAGCTTTTAGTTGTTTTTTTTAACTTTTTTGTAATTGGTTTTTAATCTTCATTATTTACTTGAAGTTATTATAGTATGTCTCTATATACATATTCATTTATTTTTTTAAATACATTTTGGCCAAAGGGGGCGCATTTCAATTTCTTACACACACTTGTTATTTCATATGTTGACCAGAGGGGGAGCACTTTTAAAACCGACACAAATTTGTATTTACAACATTAATAATATACATATACTATGCAAATATAAAAAAGGTAAGCTTTTATTTTTTTTTGGAATTGGTTTTTAATCCTAATTATTTACTTCAAGTTATTACAGTATGTCTCTATATACATATTTATTTATTTTTTTAAATTAATTTTGGCCAAAGGGGACACATTTCAATTTCTTACACACACTTGTTATTTCATATGTTGACCAGAGGGGGTGCACTTCAAATTTTTACACACACTTGTTATTTCATATGTTGACCAGAGGGGGAGCACTTTTAAAACTGACACAAAGTCAATCAGAAAAATCCGTCCTTTTTGGGACCACCCTCATTTTGATAGATGTCACCAGCAGGGGTGTAAATGAGACATTCTCTATTAGATGCAATGTTATTGGGACCATGATTTATGTCATCACTTGTTCACACCTCCTCATATGGAAGCTACTTTTCCTTGTTGATGTCTCAAGAAGGGTAGAAATACAAGAACCCCCCCACACACACACACATTCTTGTATTTTTTAATTTCTTGAGACCTCCAAAAAATGCCTACCTCTTTAGGACCACCTACTCTAGATACATAAAGATTGTATTTACAAAATTAATAATATATACATATAATGCAAATATAAAAAAGGTAAGCTTTTAGTTATTTATTACATTATTTTTTGTAATTGGTTTTTAATCTTCATTATTTACTTCAAGTTATTACAGTATGTCTCTATGTACATATTCATTAATTTTTTTTAAATACATTTTGGCCAAAGGAGGCGTATTTCAATTTCTTACACACACTTGTTATTTCATATGTTGACCAGAGGGGGAGCACTTTTAAAACCGACACACAGTCAATTTGAAGAATCCCTCCTTTTTGGGACCACCCTCATTTTGATAGATTTCACCAGCAGGGGTGCAAATGAGACATTCTCTATTAGATGCAATGTTATTGGGACCATGATTTATGTCACACCTCCTCATATGGAAGCTACTTTTCCTTGTTGATGTTTCAAGAAGGGTAGAAATACAGGAAGACACAAACACATGCACACACACACACACACACACACACACACACACACACACACTTACACACACACACACTTACACTCATTTTTGTATTTTATACCTTCTGGAGACCTCCGAAAAATACTTACCTCTTAAGGACCGCCCTTTCTAGATATATAAAGATTTGTATTTACAACATTAATAATATACATATACTATGCAAATATAAAAAAGGTAAGCTTTTATTTTTTTTGGAATTGGTTTTTAATCTTAATTATTTACTTCAAGTTATTACAGTATGTCTCTATATACATATTTATTTATTTTTTTAAATTAATTTTGGCCAAAGTGGCGCATTTCAATTTCTTACACACACTTGTTATTTCATACGTTGACCAGAGGTGGAACACTTCAAATTTTTACACACACTTGTTATTTCATATGTTGACCAGAGGGGGAGCACTTTTAAAACTGACACACAGTCAATCAGAAAAATCCGTCCTTTTTGGGACCACCCTCATTTTGATAGATTTCACCAGCAGGGGTGCAAATGAGACATTCTCTATTAGATGCAATGGTTTTCTATATTGGGACCATGATTGATGTCATCACTTGTTCACACCTCCTCATATGAAAGCTACTTTTCCTTGTTGATGTCTCAAGAAGGGTAGAAATACAGGAAGACACAAACACACACATACACACGCACACACGCACGCACACACACACACACACACACACACACACACTTACATTCATTCTTGTATTTTCTACCTTCTGGAGACCTCCGAAAAATACTTACCTCTTAAGGACCGCCCTTTCTAGATGTATAAAGATTTGTATTTACAACATTAATAATATACATATACTATGCAAATATAAAAAAGGTAAGCTAATATTTTTTTGGGAATTGGTTTTTAATCTTAATTATTTACTTCAAGTTATTACAGTATGTCTCTATATACATATTTATTTCTTTTTTTTAATTAATTTTGGCCAAAGGGGTGCATTTCAGTTTCTTACACACACTTGTTATTACATATGTTGGCCAGAGGTGGAGCACTTCAAAATTTTACACAAACTTGTTATTTCATATGTTGACCAGAGGGGGAGCACTTTTAAAACCGACACACAGTCAATCAAAAAAATCCGTCCTTTTTGGGACCACCCTCATTTTGATAGATTTCACCACCAGGGGTGCAAATGAGATCTCTATTTTTTGTTTTTTGTAATGTGCTTAAGGCCGATGACAAACGAGTCACGGACCACAGATGCCCCCTGTGCCGCACTTTGGGCAACACAGCTGTAGAAGCTAACTGTTGATGGCCACCATAGTCTTAGTACCGTAGTGTATTTGTTCATTCTACGGTCACATATGGGACGCGGGTTCGTCTTGTTTTATTACGTCAGTCTACCCCAGGGCAGCTGTGGCTATGAAAGTAGCTTACCACCACCGGGTGTGAATGAATGATGGGTTCGCTATATAAATCCCAGGTATTATTATTATTATTATTATTATTATTATTATTATTATTATATATTGCTGCCTTTGCACCTGTCAATGTTTACTTTTGTATCAACAAAACATCCTGACTTTGGAGCAATGTTCACAGACTCTAATATTTGGCTCTCTATTCGATGCAATGGTTTTCCGTATTGGGACCATGATTCCGGTCCTAACTTGTTCACACCTCCTCATATGGAAGGTACTTTTCCTTGTTGATGTCTCAAGAAGGGTAGAAATATGAGAACACACACACTCTCACACGCATTGTTGTATTTCTTACCTTCTTGAGAAGGTAAAAAAGGTAAAGGTTTAGTAATTTTTTTTATTATTTTTTTTATTTTAATCGTTTTTTAATCTTCATTAATTACTTCAAGTTATTATAGTATGTCTCTATATACATTTTTTTTTAAATTAATTTTGGCCAAAGGGGGCGCATTTCAATTTCTTACACACACTTGTTATTTCATATGTTGACCAGAGGGTGAGCACTTTTAAAAGCGACACACAGTCAATTTGAAAAATCCTTCCTTTTTGGGACCACCCTCATTTTGATAGATTTCACCACCAGGGGTGCAAATGAGATCTCTATTTTTTGTTTTTTGTAATGTGCTTAAGGCCGATGACAAAGGAGTCACGGACCACAGATGCCCCCTGTGCCGCACTTTGGGCAACCCAGCTGTAGAAGCTAACTGTTAATGGCCACCATAGTCTTAGTACAGTAGTGTATTTGTTCATTCTACGGTCACATATGGGACGCGGGTTCGTCTTGTTTTATTACGTCAGTCTACCCCAGGGCAGCTGTGGCTATGAAAGTAGCTTACCACCACCGGGTGTGAATGAATGATGGGTTCGCTATATAAATTCCAGGTATTATTATTATTATTATTATTATTATTATTATTATATATTGCTGCCTTTGCACCTGTCAATGTTTACTTTTGTATCAACAAAAAATCCTGACTTTGGAGCAATGTTCACGAACTCTAGTATTTGGCTCTCTATTCGATGCAATGGTTTTCCGTATTGGGACCATGATTCCGGTCCTAACTTGTTCACACCTCCTCATATGGAAGGTACTTTTCCTTGTTGATGTCTCAAGAAGGGTAGAAATATGAGAACACACACACTCTCACACGCATTGTTGTATTTCTTACCTTCTTGAGAAGGTAAAAAAGGTAAAGGTTTTAGTAATATTTTATTTATTTATTTATTTATTTTAATCGTTTTTTAATCTTCATTAATTACTTCAAGTTATTATAGTATGTCTCTATATACATTTTTTTTTTAAATTAATTTTGGCCAAAGGGGGCGCATTTCAATTTCTTACACACACTTGTTATTTCATATGTTGACCAAAGTGTGAGCACTTTTAAAACCGACACACAGTATAGTATGTCTCTATATACATTTTTTTTTTAAATTAATTTTGGCCAAAGGGGGCGCATTTCAATTTCTTACACACACTTGTTATTTCATATGTTGACCAGAGGGTGAGCACTTTTAAAACCGACACACAGTCAATTTGAAAAGAAAGCGCTATATAAATTCCAGGTATTATTATTATTATTATTATTATTATTATATATTGCTGCCTTTGCACCTGTCAATGTTTACTTTTGTATCAACAAAACATCCTGACTTTGGAGCAATGTTCACGGACTCTAATATTTGGCTCTCTATTCGATGCAATGGTTTTCCGTATTGGGACCATGATTCCGGTCCTCACTTGTTCACACCTCCTCATATGGAAGGTACTTTTCATTGTTGATGTCTCAAGAAGGGTAGAAATATGAGAACACACACACTCTCACACGCATTGTTGTATTTCTTACCTTCTTGAGAAGGTAAAAAAGGTAAAGGTTTTAGTAATATTTTATTTATTTTAATCGTTTTTTAATTTTCATTAATTACTTCAAGTTATTATAGTATGTCTCTATATAAAAACATTTTTTAAATTAATTTTGGCCAAAAGGGTCGCATTTCAATTTTTTACACACACTTGTTATTTCATATGTTGACCAGAGGGGGAGCATTTAAAAAAAACAAAAAAACGACACAGTCAATTTTAAAAACCCTCCTTTTTGGGACCACCCTAATTTTGACAGATTTCACCACCAGGAGTGCAAATGAGATCTCTATTTTTTTGTTTTTTAAAATGTGCTTATGGCCGATGACAAAGAAGTCACGGACCACAGATGCCCCCTGTGCCGCACTTTGGGCAACACAGCTGTAGAAGCTAACTGTTGATGGCCACCATAGTCTTAGTACCGTAGTGTATTTGTTCATTCTACGGTCACATATGGGACGCGGGTTCGTCTTGTTTTATTACGTCAGTCTACCCCAGGGCAGCTGTGGCTATGAAAGTAGCTTACCACCACCAGGTGTGAATGAATGATGGGTTCGCTATATAAATCCCAGGTATTATTATTATTATTATTATTATTATTATTATTATTATTATTATATATTGATGCCTTTGCACCTGTCAATGTTTACTTTTGTATCAACAAAAAATCCTGACTTTGGAGCAATGTTCACGGACTCTAGTATTTGGCTCTCTATTCGATGCAATGGTTTTCCGTATTGGGACCATGATTCCGGTCCTAACTTGTTCACACCTCCTCATATGGAAGGTACTTTTCCTTGTTGATGTCTCAAGAAGGGTAGAAATATGAGAACACACACACTCTCACACGCATTGTTGTATTTCTTACCTTCTTGAGAAGGTAAAAAAGGTAAAGGTTTTAGTAATATTTTATTTATTTATTTATTTATTTTAATCGTTTTTTAATCTTCATTAATTACTTCAAGTTATTATAGTATGTCTCTGTATACATTTTTTTTTTTAATTAATTTTGGCCAAAGGGGGCGCATTTCAATTTCTTACACACACTTGTTATTTCATATGTTGACCAGAGGGTGAGCACTTTTAAAACCGACACACAGTATAGTATGTCTCTATATACATTTTTTTTTTAAATTAATTTTGGCCAAAGGGGGCGCATTTCAATTTCTTACACACACTTGTTATTTCATATGTTGACCAGAGGGTGAGCACTTTTAAAACCGACACACAGTCAATTTGAAAAGAAAGCGCTATATAAATTCCAGGTATTATTATTATTATTATTATTATTATTATATATTGCTGCCTTTGCACCTGTCAATGTTTACTTTTGTATCAACAAAACATCCTGACTTTGGAGCAATGTTCACGGACTCTAATATTTGGCTCTCTATTCGATGCAATGGTTTTCCGTATTGGGACCATGATTCCGGTCCTAACTTGTTCACACCTCCTCATATGGAAGGTACTTTTCCTTGTTGATGTCTCAAGAAGGGTAGAAATATGAGAACACACACACTCTCACACGCATTGTTGTATTTCTTACCTTCATGAGAAGGTAAAAAAGGTAAAGGTTTAGTAATTTTTTATTTTTTTTATTTATTTTAATCGTTTTTTAATCTTCATTAATTACTTCAAGTTACTATAGTATGTCTCTATATATATATTTTTTTTTTTTTAATTAATTTTGACCAAAGGGGGCACATTTCAATTTCTTACACACACTTGTTATTTCATATGTTGACCAGAGGGGGAGCAGTTTTAAAACCGACACACAGTCAATTTGAAAAATCTCTCCTTTTTGGGACCACCCTCATTTTGACAGATTTCACCACCAGGGGTGTAAATGCGATCTTTATTTTTTTGTTATTTGTTATGTGCTTAAGGCCGATGACAAAGGGTTTTCTCCAGGGATGAATAGATAAGTCCTTCTTTAGCTACCGACTTGTTTTATCATATATTGCTGCCTTTTGCACCTGTCAATGTTTACTTTTGTATGCACACTAAATCAACAAAAAAAAAATCCTGACTTTGGAGCAATGTTCACGGACTCTAGTATTCGGCTCTCTATTAGATGCAATGGTTTTCCGTATTGGGACCATGATTTATGTCCTCACTTGTTCACACCTCCTCATATGGACGGTACTTTTCCTTGTTGGTGTCTCAAGAAGGGTAGAAATACAAGAACGCTCACACACACACACACATTCTTGTATTTCTTACCTTTTTGGGACTACCCTCATTTTGATATATTTCACCACCAGGGGTGCAAATGAGACATTCTCTATTAGATGCAATGATTTTCCGTATTGGGACCAAGATTTCGGTCATATGGACGCTACTTTTCCTTGTTGATGTCTCAAGAAGGGTAGAAATACAAGGACACTCACACACACACACACACGCTAGCTATCCCATACTTGCCAACCCTCCCGGATTTTCCGGGAGACTCCCGAAATTCAGCGCCTCTCCCGAAAACCTCCCGGGTCAAATTTTCTCCCGAAAATCTCCCGAAATTCAGGCGGAGCTGGAGGCCACGCCCCCTCCAGCTCCATGCGGACCTGAGTAATGTGTCACATTTTTGTGTTGATTTATTTATTTTATTTTGTGGTTTGAATTCGTTTTTGGAGCTGTCATTACACATTTATCAGTATTCACATTGGTCAGTAGGGGGCAGTAGGGCGTTTCTTCCCAATCGAATGCTATCACCTGCAGACCGGAAGTGTCTTGTCATTCTGATGAGCGCGACCAGTCAGTGAACAATTGAAACGCCCTGTGTGCTTTTTCCTCCTGTATAACAGGTTAGTTTTGGTGAATCAACTCACTGAATAATATCCATGTGATCTTTATAAGTTTAAGTACACATTCTGATGGTGGAGCCTAACTCTAAAGTGTTTGTGAGTTGTAGTTTGTATTTGTGAATGAATCCAGTGCACAGCTGCAGTAATCAATACAAAAAGGCGACGCGAGTGCGCAATGTTTATATAGGAACTTCTGATCCTAATTCAGACTCCCAAATTAGAGCTCCCGTTTTCTTATTGATTACAAAATGTGTATTTGTATAATGTGTGTGTTCTGAAATAGTGACAGAGAATAGAACAAGGATGGACAATTCAACCCTTAACTCAACAATGAGTGGATGAGTGTTATGTGTGTGTATATGTGTAAATGAATGAACACTGAAATTCAAGTATT
>NC_084554.2:5635000-5642500 GCF_033978685.3 Nerophis lumbriciformis | reverse complement strand
CTGATGTGTGTGTCAAATATGGTGAGTTTTGAAGCATGTTAAGGGGGTCAAATTACAGCTCAAAGAGGCAAAAGTGACTGTTTTTACTAACTTTTTGTTTTGAAGGGGGAATTGCCAACTTCCTGTTAATTTTTGCTGAAGGATGTCAATGTATGAAATCTAGGTCTAATGCAGACCTACATAGAGGTTTGTATTTCATGTCTCTACGACATTTTTACCGGAAGTTACAAGCAGTTGTGTCTGTTTTTTTTCCTTGGGGGCGCTAGAGCGCAATTTTGAGTTTTGGTGTTTGGTTTTTTTAATTAGTTGGCAATTTTTTGCCAGTCCTGATGTGTGTGTCAAATATGGTGAGTTTTGAAGCATGTTAAAGGGGTCAAATTACAGCTCAAAGAGGCAAAAGTGACTGTTTTTACTAACTTATTGTTTTGAAGGGGGAATTGCCAACTTCCTGTTAATTTTTGCTGAAGGATGTCAATTTTTGAAATCTAGGTCTAATGCAGACCTACATAGAGGTTTGTATTTCATGTCTCTACGACATTTCTACCGGAAGTTACAATCAGTTGTGTCTGTTTTTTTTCCTTGGGGGCGCTAGAGCGCAATTTTGAGTTTTGGTGTTTGGTTTTTTAATTAGTTGGCAATTTTTTGCCAGTCCTGATGTGTGTGTCAAATATGGTGAGTTTTGAAGCATGTTAAGGGGGTCAAATTACAGCTCAAAGAGGCAAAAGTGACTGTTTTTACTAACTTTTTGTTTTGAAGGGGGAATTGCCAACTTCCTGTTAATTTTTGCTGAAGGATGTCAATGTATGAAATCTAGGTCTAATGCAGACCTACATAGAGGTTTGTATTTCATGTCTCTATGACATTTCTACCGGAAGTTACAAGCAGTTGTGTCTGTTTTTTTTCCTTGGGGGCGCTAGAGCGCAATTTTGAGTTTTGGTGTTTGGTTTTTTAATTAGTTGGCAATTTTTTGCCAGTCCTGGTGTGTGTGTCACATATGGTGAGTTTTGAAGCATGTTAAGGGGGTCAAATTACAGCTCAAAGAGGCAAAAGTGACTGTTTTTACTAACTTTTTGTTTTGAAGGGGGAATTGCCAACTTCCTGTTAATTTTTGCTGAAAGATGTCAATGTATGAAATCTAGGTCTAATGCAGACCTACATAGAGGTTTGTATTTCATGTCTCTACGACATTTCTACCGGAAGTTACAAGCAGTTGTGTCTGTTTTTTTCCCTTGGGGGCGCTAGAGCGCAATTCTGAGTTTTGGGGTTTGGTTTTTTAATTAGTTGGCAATTTTTGCCAGTCCTGATGTGTGTGTCAAATATGGTGAGTTTTGAAGCATGTTAAGGGGGTCAAATTACAGCTCAAAGAGGCAAAAGTGACTGTTTTTACTAACTTTTTGTTTTGAAGGGGGAATTGCCAACTTCCTGTTAATTTTTGCTGAAGGATGTCAATGTATGAAATCTAGGTCTAATGCAGACCTACATAGAGGTTTGTATTTCATGTCTCTACGACATTTCTACCGGAAGTTACAAGCAGTTGTGTCTGTTTTTTTTCCTTGGGGGCGCTAGAGCGCAATTTTGAGTTTTGGTGTTTGGTTTTTTAATTAGTTGGCAATTTTTTGCCAGTCCTGATGTGTGTGTCAAATAGGGTGAGTTTTGAAGCATGTTAAGGGGGTCAAATTACAGCTCAAAGAGGCAAAAGTGACTGTTTTTACTAACTTTTTGTTTTGAAGGGGGAATTGCCAACCTCCTGTTAATTTTTGCTGAAGGATGTCAATGTATGAAATCTAGGTCTAATGCAGACCTACATAGAGGTTTGTATTTCATGTCTCTACGACATTTCTACCGGACGTTACAAGCAGTTGTGTCTGTTTTTTTTCCTTGGGGGCGCTAGAGCGCAATTTTGAGTTTTGGGGTTTGGTTTTTTAATTAGTTGGCAATTTTTTGCCAGTCCTGGTGTGTGTGTCAAATATGGTGAGTTTTGCAGCATGTTAAGGGGGTCAAATTACAGCTCAAAGAGGCAAAAGTGACTGTTTTTACTAACTTTTTGTTTTGAAGGGGGAATTGCCAACTTCCTGTTAATTTTTGCTGAAGGATGTCAATGTATGAAATCTAGGTCTAATGCAGACCTACATAGAGGTTTGTATTTCATGTCTCTACGACATTTCTACCGGAAGTTACAAGCAGTTGTGTCTGTTTTTTTTCCTTGGGGGCGCTAGAGCGCAATTTTGAGTTTTGGTGTTTGGTTTTTTAATTAGTTGGCAATTTTTTGCCAGTCCTGATGTGTGTGTCAAATATGGTGAGTTTTGAAGCATGTTAAGAGGGTCAAATTACAGCTCAAAGAGGTAAAAGTGACTGTTTTTACTAACTTTTTGTTTTGAAGGGGGAATTGCCAACTTCCTGTTAATTTTTGCTGAAAGATGTCAATGTATGAAATCTAGGTCTAATGCAGACCTACATAGAGGTTTGTATTTCATGTCTCTATGACATTTCTACCGGAAGTTACAAGCAGTTGTGTCTGTTTTTTTCCTTGGGGGCGCTAGAGCGCAATTCTGAGTTTTGGGGTTTGGTTTTTTAATTAGTTGGCAATTTTTGCCAGTCCTGATGTGTGTGTCAAATATGGTGAGTTTTGAAGCATGTTAAGGGGGTCAAATTACAGCTCAAATAGGCAAAAGTGACTGTTTTTACTAACTTATTGTTTTGAAGGGGGAATTGCCAACTTCCTGTTAATTTTTGCTGAAGGATGTCAATGTAGGAAATCTAGGTCTAATGCAGACCTACATAGAGGTTTGTATTTCATGTCTCTACGACATTTCTACCGGAAGTTACAAGCAGTTGTGTCTGTTTTTTTTCCTTGGGGGCGCTAGAGCGCAATTCTGAGTTTTGGGGTTTGGTTTTTTAATTAGTTGGCAATTTTTGCCAGTCCTGATGTGTGTGTCAAATATGGTGAGTTTTGCAGCATGTTAAGGGGGTCAAATTACAGCTCAAAGAGGCAAAAGTGACTGTTTTTACTAACTTTTTGTTTTGAAGGGGGAATTGCCAACTTCCTGTTAATTTTTGCTGAAGGATGTCAATGTATGAAATCTAGGTCTAATGCAGACCTACATAGAGGTTTGTATTTCATGTCTCTACAACATTTCTACCGGAAGTTACAAGCAGTTGTGTCTGTTTTTTTTCCTTGGGGGCGCTAGAGCGCAATTTTGAGATTTGGTGTTTGGTTTTTTTAATTAGTTGGCAATTTTTTGCCAGTCCTGATGTGTGTGTCAAATATGGTGAGTTTTGAAGCATGTTAAAGGGGGTCAAATTACAGCTCAAAGAGGCAAAAGTGACTGTTTTTACTAACTTTTTGTTTTGAAGGGGGAATTGCCAACTTCCTGTTAATTTTTGCTGAAGGATGTCAATGTATGAAATCTAGGTCTAATGCAGACCTACATAGAGGTTTGTATTTCATGTCTCTACGACATTTCTACCGGAAGTTACAAGCAGTTGTGTCTGTTTTTTTTCCTTGGGGGCGCTAGAGCGCAATTTTGAGTTTTGGTGTTTGGTTTTTTTAATTAGTTGGCAATTTTTTGCCAGTCCTGATGTGTGTGTCAAATATGGTGAGTTTTGAAGCATGTTAAAGGGGTCAAATTACAGCTCAAAGAGGCAAAAGTGACTGTTTTTACTAACTTATTGTTTTGAAGGGGGAATTGCCAACTTCCTGTTAATTTTTGCTGAAGGATGTCAATTTTTGAAATCTAGGTCTAATGCAGACCTACATAGAGGTTTGTATTTCATGTCTCTACGACATTTCTACCGGAAGTTACAAGCAGTTGTGTCTGTTTTTTTCCTTGGGGGCGCTAGAGCGCAATTCTGAGTTTTGGGGTTTGGTTTTTTTATTAGTTGGCAATTTTTGCCAGTCCTGGTGTGTGTGTCAAATATGGTGAGTTTTGCAGCATGTTAAGGGGGTCAAATTACAGCTCAAAGAGGCAAAAGTGACTGTTTTTACTAACTTTTTGTTTTGAAGGGGGAATTGCCAACTTCCTGTTAATTTTTGCTGAAGGATGTCAATGTATGAAATCTAGGTCTAATGCAGACCTACATAGAGGTTTGTATTTCATGTCTCTACGACATTTCTACCGGAAGTTACAAGCAGTTGTGTCTGTTTTTTTTCCTTGGGGGCGCTAGAGCGCAATTTTGAGTTTTGGTGTTTGGTTTTTTAATTAGTTGGCAATTTTTTGCCAGTCCTGATGTGTGTGTCAAATATGGTGAGTTTTGAAGCATGTTAAGAGGGTCAAATTACAGCTCAAAGAGGCAAAAGTGACTGTTTTTACTAACTTTTTGTTTTGAAGGGGGAATTGCCAACTTCCTGTTAATTTTTGCTGAAAGATGTCAATGTATGAAATCTAGGTCTAATGCAGACCTACATAGAGGTTTGTATTTCATGTCTCTATGACATTTCTACCGGAAGTTACAAGCAGTTGTGTCTGTTTTTTTCCTTGGGGGCGCTAGAGCGCAATTCTGAGTTTTGGGGTTTGGTTTTTTAATTAGTTGGCAATTTTTGCCAGTCCTGATGTGTGTGTCAAATATGGTGAGTTTTGAAGCATGTTAAGGGGGTCAAATTACAGCTCAAATAGGCAAAAGTGACTGTTTTTACTAACTTATTGTTTTGAAGGGGGAATTGCCAACTTCCTGTTAATTTTTGCTGAAGGATGTCAATGTAGGAAATCTAGGTCTAATGCAGACCTACATAGAGGTTTGTATTTCATGTCTCTACGACATTTCTACCGGAAGTTACAAGCAGTTGTGTCTGTTTTTTTTCCTTGGGGGCGCTAGAGCGCAATTCTGAGTTTTGGGGTTTGGTTTTTTAATTAGTTGGCAATTTTTGCCAGTCCTGATGTGTGTGTCAAATATGGTGAGTTTTGCAGCATGTTAAGGGGGTCAAATTACAGCTCAAAGAGGCAAAAGTGACTGTTTTTACTAACTTTTTGTTTTGAAGGGGGAATTGCCAACTTCCTGTTAATTTTTGCTGAAGGATGTCAATGTATGAAATCTAGGTCTAATGCAGACCTACATAGAGGTTTGTATTTCATGTCTCTACGACATTTCTACCGGAAGTTACAAGCAGTTGTGTCTGTTTTTTTTCCTTGGGGGCGCTAGAGCGCAATTTTGAGTTTTGGGGTTTGGTTTTTTAATTAGTTGGCAATTTTTGCCAGTCCTGATGTGTGTGTCAAATATGGTGAGTTTTGAAGCATGTTAAGGGGGTCAAATTACAGCTCAAAGAGGCAAAAGTGACTGTTTTTACTAACTTTTTGTTTTGAAGGGGGAATTGCCAACTTCCTGTTAATTTTTGCTGAAGGATGTCAATTTTTGAAATCTAGGTCTAATGCAGACCTACATAGAGGTTTGTATTTCATGTCTCTACGACATTTCTACCGGAAGTTACAAGCAGTTGTGTCTGTTTTTTTCCTTGGGGGCGCTAGAGCGCAATTCTGAGTTTTGGGGTTTGGTTTTTTTATTAGTTGGCAATTTTTGCCAGTCCTGGTGTGTGTGTCAAATATGGTGAGTTTTGCAGCATGTTAAGGGGGTCAAATTACAGCTCAAAGAGGCAAAAGTGACTGTTTTTACTAACTTTTTGTTTTGAAGGGGGAATTGCCAACTTCCTGTTAATTTTTGCTGAAGGATGTCAATGTATGAAATCTAGGTCTAATGCAGACCTACATAGAGGTTTGTATTTCATGTCTCTACGACATTTCTACCGGAAGTTACAAGCAGTTGTGTCTGTTTTTTTTCCTTGGGGGCGCTAGAGCGCAATTTTGAGTTTTGGTGTTTGGTTTTTTAATTAGTTGGCAATTTTTTGCCAGTCCTGATGTGTGTGTCAAATATGGTGAGTTTTGAAGCATGTTAAGAGGGTCAAATTACAGCTCAAAGAGGCAAAAGTGACTGTTTTTACTAACTTTTTGTTTTGAAGGGGGAATTGCCAACTTCCTGTTAATTTTTGCTGAAAGATGTCAATGTATGAAATCTAGGTCTAATGCAGACCTACATAGAGGTTTGTATTTCATGTCTCTACGACATTTCTACCGGAAGTTACAAGCAGTTGTGTCTGTTTTTTTCCTTGGGGGCGCTAGAGCGCAATTTTGAGTTTTGGTGTTTGGTTTTTTAATTAGTTGGCAATTTTTTGCCAGTCCTGATGTGTGTGTCAAATATGGTGAGTTTTGAAGCATGTTAAGGGGGTCAAATTACAGCTCAAAGAGGCAAAAGTGACTGTTTTTACTAACTTTTTGTTTTGAAGGGGGAATTGCCAACTTCCTGTTAATTTTTGCTGAAGGATGTCAATTTATGAAATCTAGGTCTAATGCAGACCTACATAGAGGTTTGTATTTAATGTCTCTATGACATTTCTACCGGAAGTTACAAGCAGTTGTGTCTGTTTTTTTTCCTTGGGGGCGCTAGAGCGCAATTTTGAGTTTTGGTGTTTGGTTTTTTAATTAGTTGGCAATTTTTTGCCAGTCCTGATGTGTGTGTCAAATATGGTGAGTTTTGAAGCATGTTAAGGGGGTCAAATTACAGCTCAAAGAGGCAAAAGTGACTGTTTTTACTAACTTTTTGTTTTGAAGGGGGAATTGCCAACTTCCTGTTAATTTTTGCTGAAGGATGTCAATGTATGAAATCTAGGTCTAATGCAGACCTACATAGAGGTTTGTATTTCATGTCTCTACGACATTTCTACCGGAAGTTACAAGCAGTTGTGTCTGTTTTTTTTCCTTGGGGGCGCTAGAGCGCAATTTTGAGTTTTGGGGTTTGGTTTTTTAATTAGTTGGCAATTTTTGCCAGTCCTGATGTGTGTGTCAAATATGGTGAGTTTTGCAGCATGTTAAGGGGGTCAAATTACAGCTCAAAGAGGCAAAAGTGACTGTTTTTACTAACTTTTTGTTTTGAAGGGGGAATTGCCAACTTCCTGTTATTTTTTGCTGAAGGATGTCAATGTATGAAATCTAGGTCTAATGCAGACCTACATAGAGGTTTGTATTTCATGTCTCTACGACATTTCTACCGGAAGTTACAAGCAGTTGTGTCTGTTTTTTTTCCTTGGGGGCGCTAGAGCGCAATTCTGAGTTTTGGTGTTTGGTTTTTTAATTAGTTGGCAATTTTTTGCCAGTCCTGATGTGTGTGTCAAATATGGTGAGTTTTGAAGCATGTTAAGGGGGTCAAATTACAGCTCAAAGAGGCAAAAGTGACTGTTTTTACTAACTTTTTGTTTTGAAGGGGGAATTGCCAACTTCCTGTTAATTTTTGCTGAAGGATGTCAATGTATGAAATCTAGGTCTAATGCAGACCTACATAGAGGTTTGTATTTCATGTCTCTACGACATTTCTACCGGAAGTTACAAGGAGTTGTGTCTGTTTTTTTTCCTTGGGGGCGCTAGAGCGCAATTTTGAGTTTTGGTGTTTGGTTTTTTAATTAGTTGGCAATTTTTGCCAGTCCTGGTGTGTGTGTCAAATATGGTGAGTTTTGAAGCA
>NC_084554.2:5625000-5630000 GCF_033978685.3 Nerophis lumbriciformis | reverse complement strand
ATGGGATTGTGTGATCCTGTTTTGTCTCCCTGTAATGTTTGTCTGCTCTTGAATGGGATTGTGTGATCCTGTTCTGTCTCCCTGTAATGTTTGTTTGCCCTTGAATGGGATTGTGCTGAAAATCTTAATTTCTCCTCGGGATTATTAAAGTATTTCTGATTCTGATTGACGCTTGAATCCCTTAGGAGCGATGGACGGCTGACTAGCGCTTATACAGCGGCAAACGGCCTCCGTAGCCCCCACTCCCTCTCCTCTGTTGCAAGTTTTGTTGATTCTATGTAACATGTTTATGTGTGCTATGGCTATGAGTTTTTTTCCTTGGCCTCAGTCTGGACCCCCTCCCTGGAGTCCAGCATTTGACTGAATATTTTTATTACCTGTTTCTCACCATTTTTTGTAAGGGGCGCCGGAAGTTGGCAGACCCGTCAGTGATCCTGTTCTGTCTCCCTGTAATGTTTGTCTGCTCTTGAATGGGATTGTGTGATCCTGTTCTGTCTCCCTGTAATGTTTGTCTGCTCTTGAATGGGATTGCGTGATCCTGTTCTGTCTCCCTGTAATGTTTGTCTGCTCTTGAATGGGATTGTGTGATCCTGTTCTGTCTCCCTGTAATGTTTGTCTGCTCTTGAATGGGATTGTGTGATCCTGTTCTGTCTCCCTGTAATGTTTGTCTGCTCTTGAATGGGATTGTGTGATCCTGTTCTGTCTCCCTGTAATGTTTGTCTGCTCTTGAATGGGATTGTGTGATCCTGTTCTGTCTCCCTGTAATGTTTGTCTGCTCTTGAATGGGATTGTGCTGAAAATCTTAATTTCCCCTCGGGAACTAATAAAGTATTTCTGATTCTGATTCTGATTGACGCTTGAATCCCTTAGGGGCGATGGATGGCTCCCATTTCCTCCCCTCTGTTGCAAGTTTTGTTGATTCTATGTAACATGTTTATGTGTGCTATGGCTATGAGTTTTTTTCCCTTGGCCTCAGTCCGGACCCCCTCCCTGGAGTCCAGAATTTGACTGAATACTTTTTTTACCTGTTTCTCACCATTTTTTATAAGGGGCGCTGGAAGTTGGCAGACCTGTCAGCGATCCTGTTCTGTCTCCCTGTAATGTTTGTCTGCTCTTGAATGGGATTGTGCTGAAAATTAAAATTTCCTCTCGGGGATTAGTAAACTATTTCTGATTCTGATTCTGATTGACGCTTGAATCCCTTAGGAGCGATGGATGGCTGAGTAGCGCTTATGCAGCAACAACCGGCCTCCGTAGCCCCCACTCACTCCCCTCTGTTGCAAGTTTTGTTGATTCTATGTAACATGTTTATGTGTGCTATGGCTATGAGTTTTTTTTCCTTGGCCTCAGTCTGGACCCCCTCCCTGGAGTCCAGAATTTGACTGAATACTTTTTTTTACCTGTTTCTCACCATTTTTTATAAGGGGCGCTGGAAGTTGGCAGACCTGTCAGCGATCCTGTTCTGTCTCCCTGTAATGTTTGTCTGCTCTTGAATGGGATTGTGCTGAAAATTAAAATTTCCTCTCGGGGATTAGTAAACTATTTCTGATTCTGATTCTGATTGACGCTTGAATCCCTTAGGGGCGATGGATGGCTCCCATTTCCTCCCCTCTGTTGCAAGTTTTGTTGATTCTATGTAACATGTTTATGTGTGCTATGGCTATGAGTTTTTTTTCCCTTGGCCTCAGTCTGGACCCCCTCCCTGGAGTCCAGCATTTGACTGGATATTTTTTTTACCTGTTTCTCACCATTTTTTGTAAGGTGCGCCGGAAGTTGGCATACCTGTCAGCGATCCTGTTCTGTCTCCCTGTAATGTTTGTCTGCTCTTGAATGGGATTGTGCTGAAAATCTCAATTTCCCCTTGGGGATTAATAAAGTACTTCTGAATCTGAATTGTTCCTTGCAAGCGCGCCTACTCTGATGTTCTTGTATTAGCAACTTACATTTCTTATGATGGTTCTGACGGCCGGTGAGTCGGGGGCGTAGAGGATCTTGCCCATCAACATGGGCTTCAGTGAGTGCCACACGATCCTGGTGGCAGGGTTGGATTCCAGCTCGCTCATCAGATCAGTGCAGAACTCAGCTGGAGGGCAAACGTGAAGATAATGTGAAGCATGCATTCCAATGTCATGACACAATAAGGCATCAGTGTCACTTTATGCAAGCATTCTTGCAAAATGGACTAAAACCTGCAAATGGATGACTTTAAAGACAGATACATGCTGACCAATGAACCGTTTGGGATTTTGTCTGGTCTTTAAGGCAGGGAGAGGTCCCCAACCTTATTTGTACCAGGCACAGAGCGGACTTTCAGGTGTGTCAGACAAATAAAGCAGAAATAAATGCACGAAAAATATAACACACTAAATTCTAAATTAGTGGGATCTTGTTTGTTTTTGATAAAAGTTAAAGTTAAAGTACCAATGATTGTCACACACACACTAGGTGTGGCGAAAGTATTCTCTGCATTTGACCCATCACCCTTGATCACCCCCCTTGGAGGTGAGGGGAGTAGTGAGCAGCAGAGGTGGCCGCGCCCAGGAATCATTTTTGGTGATTTAACCCCCAATTCCAACCCTTGATGCTGAGTGCCAAGCAGGGAGGTAATGGCTCCCATTTTTATGACGAGATGGTCCCCGGAAGGTTGATGGTATATACCAGGGGTCCCCAAACTATGGCCTGCGGGCCGAATTCAGCCCACAGGAAGTCCCAAGTTATTATTTTTATTTTTTTATTTTTTTAATCTTTCCTTTGTAATCCATTTTCTACCGCTTGTTACTCTCGGTGTCTCCTAGCCGCTCAGGCAAATCATATTGTCTAAAATTGAATTTTCCCATCGATATCGTGACAATGTTAATTGATGTTAAATGACAAAACGGATTATAAAGACAATGTATGTATATATATATATATATATATATATATATATATATATATATATATATATATATATATATATATATATATATATATATATAAAATAAATGCAAAAATAATAGTAGAAAATGAACAAATAAAATGTAGATTTTTGGGGGGTCAGGGGGTATTTTAATACTGTAAATATAACTAGTATAGTGACCTTCATGTCAGATATTTAATCCATTTTAGTCATAAATAACTGAAAAAATAATAACAAAATGAATGAAATAAAATGTTGATTTTTTGAGGGGGAGTATTTCATTACTGTAAATATAACTAATGTAGAAAAAAATATATATATATATATACACCGGTATTCTTCTTTTTAACCTTGATGTCAGATATTTAATCTGTTTTGGTCATAAATAAAAGCAAAGTTAATAACAAAATGAATCAAATAAAATGTAGATTTTTTGGGAGGGGGGTATTCCATTGCTGTAAATATAGCTACTATAGAAAAAAATATGCATATATACTTTTTTGTTTTACCTTGATGTCAGATATTTAATCAGTTTTAGTCAAAAATAAATAAAAAACAGATTTGTTTTGAGGGGGAGGGGTATTTCATTACTATAAACATAACTAATATAATAAAAATATATATACTTTTTTTTGTACCTTGATGTCAGATATTTAATCAGTTTTAGTCATAAATAAATGAAAAAAAAAACAACAACATAAAATACAGATTTTTTTTAAGGCGGGGTATTTCATTACTGTAAATATAAGTAATGTAGTAGAAAAATATATACTTTTTTGTACCTTGATGTCAGATATCTAATCAGTTTTAGTCAAAAATAAATGCAAAAATAAATAAATTAATAAAATATAGATTTATTTTTGAGGGGGGGCATTTCATTACTATAAATATAACTAATATCGTAGAAAAATATATACTTTTTTTTGTACCTTGATGTCAGATATTTAATCAGTTTTAGTAAAAAATAAATGCAAAAATAATAATAGAAAATGAACAAATAAAATGTAGATTTTTTGGGGATCAGGGGGTATTTTAATACTGTAAATATAACTAATATAGTGACAATGTATATACCTTTTTTGTACCTTGATGTCAGATATTTAATCAATTTTAGTCATAAATAAATGAAAAAAATAATAACAAAATGAATGAAATAAAATTTTGATTTTTTTGAGGGGGAGTATTTCATTACTGTAAATATAACTAATGTAGAAAAAATAAATATATATATATATATATATATATATATATATACACCGTTATTCTTTTTTTTAACCTTGATGTCAGATATTTAATCTGTTTTGGTCATAAATAAAAGCAAAGTTAATAACAAAATGAATCAAATAAAATGTAGATTTTTTGGAGGGGGGTATTCCATTGCTGTAAATATAACTAATATAGAAAAATATATATATATATATATATATATACTTTTTTTAACCTTGATGTCAGATATCTGTTTTGGTCAAAAATAAATGCAAAAATAATAACGAAATAAATAAAATAAAATGTAGATTTTTTTTTTGAGGGGGGTATTTCATTACTGTAAATATAACTAATATAGAAAAAAACAATATATATATATATATTTTTTACCTTGTGTCAGATTGATGCCAGATATTTAATTGGTTTTAGTCATTAACAAATGCAAAAAACAAACAAATTAAAATAAAATGTAAATTATTTTTAGGGGGGGTATTTCATTACTATAAATCGATAGAAAAAATAAATATACTTTTTTTTTTAACCTTGATGTCAGATATTTAATCTGTTTTAGTCATATATAATTGCAAAAAAAAAATAAAACAAATCAAATAAAATGTTTGGTTTTTTTTGGGGGGGGGGGTTGATTACTGTAAATATAACTAACATAAAAAATTAACTAGTTTTTTTTTCCCTTGATGTCAGATATTTAATCGGTTTTAGTTATAAATAAATGCAAAATTAATAACAAAATAAATAAAATAAAATGTAGATTTTTTTCAAGGGGGTAATTCATTACTGTAAATATAACTAATATAGAAAAAAACAATATACTTTTTTTTTATTTTTTTTACCTTGTGTCAGATTGATGCCAGATATTTAATTGGTTTTAGTCATA
>NC_084554.2:5582500-5622500 GCF_033978685.3 Nerophis lumbriciformis | reverse complement strand
TTATACACACACCATAACAATACTCCTATGTTGAAGCACAGTACAATCCATCAAGCGGTGTGGCTTCATGGCTTACCAAAGTCCTACTAAAAACATTTTGATAGATTTTTGAGCACCGTGTGTAATGTTCTATATTTCCAAAGGAACATATAACATTTTGGTGTTGTTTACTCGAGTTATATTGCAGTCTACACGTATCTCCTATGTTTGACTGCCATCTACTGGTCACACTTCTCATTACACCATGTACCAAATAAAATTGCTTCGAGGTCGATAAGCAAAATCTGAATTATTTCGTACATTAGGCGCACCGGGTTATAAGGCGCACTGTCGAGTTTTGAGGGGAAAAAAGGATTTTAAGTGCGCCTTATAGTCCAGAAAATACGGTAATCATGAATTTTCTCATTTCATTCTTACACTTTGTCATATTGACTGTTTGGAATTAGTCGGAACAATTTTGGTCCCGTGTTTCTCACGGGCTGGTGGGACGTAACGACGCGGCAATGTTTGCTATTTTTGTTTTAGAACTGAGGATGATTGATAGGTTTAAGCCAAATACTAGGGAAAAAAAATGTGAATCCACACTCTAAACTCCCCCGAGGGCTTTTTGGTCCCACAGGGTGAAGTGAAAACTCGGAGTATGAAGCCTGAGATGAGGGAAATTCAGAGTTTTCCATTCCAAAAAAAGAGAAGTACAGTACGTCCAACACAGAGTCAGTTTCCATGGTAACTGATGACTCTGTGAATCGAGAACCTTGTTGTTATTTTTTAACAAATCCTCGATTTTTTTTTATGTCTACTCTCTCCTTATAAGGAGAAACAAGTTGTCAGACATGGTGAGTGTGTTCCTTTATAACCAATAAAGGTCCAAACACACAATTCATGAAGACTTATGTCAAGAGAGGATTTTAAGGTCATGTATTATCGTTATATAAGACTGCTAAGAAAAATAAAATATCTTGTTTTATTTAATTTAATTTATTTAAAAGAAAATACTAAATTTTAGATATTGGATATTTAATGGATTTTTTTTTATACTTTTTTTTTTTTTTAACAATAACAGAAATGTCCATTATTTAGTTTTTTCATTATTGTATATATAACTAAAATTGTCCTCTAAACGCAAAAAGTCCGCTGTGGAGGACGCGAGATCACAGAAGCATATTTGTGAAATTACTACGAACATAAAGTAAGAAAAACCTACCGTGTTAGCAAAAAAATAAATAAAATAAAAACAAAAGAAAATACTTTTTTTGGCCTTGATGTCAGATATTGAATCAGTTTTAGTCAAAAATAAATTCAAAAATAAATAAAAAAACTGATTTTTTTAGGGGTATTTCATTACTATAAAAAAAAACTAATATAGTAAAAAAATATATATACTTTTTTTTGTACCTTGATGTCAGATATTTAATCCGTTTTAGTCATAAATAAATGCTAAAATAATAATAGAAAATTGATAAATAAAATGTAGATTTTTTTGGGGGGCGGAGGGTATTTCAATACTGTAAATATAACTAATATAGTGACAATGTATATACCTTTTTTGTACCTTGATGTCAGATATTTAATCCATTTTAGTCATGAATAAATGCAAAAATAATAACAAAATGAATGAAATAAAATTTAGATTTTTTGAGGGGGAGTATTTCATTACTGTAAATATATCTAATGTAGGAAAAAAAATAAATAAATAAATAAAATAAAATAAATAAAAAATATATATATATATACACACACACCGGTATTCTTCTTTTTAACCTTGATGTCAGATATTTAATCTGTTTTGGTCATAAATAAATGTAAAAATAATAACAAAATAAATAAAATAAAATGTAAAAATAAAATTTTGATTTTTTTTTTTTTTTGAGGGGGGTATTTCATTACTGTAAATATAACTAATATAGAAAAAAACAATATAATTAAATAAATCAAAATGTTTTTTGTTTTTTTTGGGGGGGGGGGTTTGATTACTGTAAATATAACTAACATATAAAAAATTAACTAGTTTTTTTTTTTTTACCTTGATGTCAGATATTTAATCGGTTTTAGTTATAAATAAATGCAAACTTAATAACAAAATGAATAAAATTAAATTTAGATTATTTTTGAGGGGGGTATATCTTATAAAACTAATATAGAAAACAATGAATATACTTTTTTTTTTTTTTTTACCCTGATGTCAGATATTTAATCTGTTTTAGTCATAAATAAATGCAAAAATAATAACAAAATAAATAAAATAAAATGTAGATTTTTTTTTGAAGGGGGTATTTCATTACTGTAAATATAACTAATATAGAAAAAAACAATATACTTTTTTTTTTTTACCTTGTGTCAGATTGATGCCAGATATTTAATCGGTTTTAGTCATAAACAAATGCAAAAAACAAACAAATTAAAATAAAATGTAGATTTTTTTTTTAGGGAGGGTATTTCATTACTATAAATCGATAGAAAAAATAAATGTACTTTTTTTTAACCTTGATGTCAGATATTTAATCTGTTTTATACATATATAAATGCAAATAAATAAATAAATAAATCAAATAAAATGTTTGTTTTTTTTGGGAGGGGGGGGGGGGGGGGGATTTGATTACTGTAAATATAACTAACATATAAAAAATTAACTAGTTTTTTTTTTTTACCTTGATGTCAGATATTTAATCGGTTTTAGTCATAAATAAATGCAAAATTAATAACAAAATGAATAAAATTAAATGTAGACTTTTTTAGGGGGGTATATCTAATATAACTAATATAGAAAACAATAAATATACTTTTTTTTTTTACCCTGAAGTCAGATATTTAATCTGTTTTAGTCATAAATAAATGCAAAAATAATAACATAAAACAATAAAATGTAGATTTCTTTTTGAGGGGGGGTGTATTTCATTACTATAAATATAACTAATGTAGAAAATATATACTTCTTTTTTTTTACCTTGATGTCAGATTTTTAATCTGTTTTAGTCAAAAATAAATGCAAAAATAATAACAAAATAAATAAAATAAAATGTAGATTTTTTTTGAAGGGGGTATTTCATTACTGTAAATATAACTAATATAAAAAAAAAACAATATACTTTTTTTTTTTTTTTTTTTACCTTGTGTCAGATTGATGCCAGATATTTAATTGGTTTTAGTCATAAACAAATGCAAAAAACAAACAAATTAAAATAAAATGTAGATTTTTTTTTTAGGGGGGGTATTTCATTACTATAAATCGATAGAAAAAATAAATATACTTTTTTTTTTTACCTTGACGTCAGATATTTAATCTGTTTTAGTCATATATAATTGCAAAAAAATAATAAAACAAATCAAATAAAATGTTTGGTTTTTTTGGGGGGGGGGGGGGGGTTGATTACTGTAAATATAACTAACATAAAGAATTAACTAGTTTTTTTTTTAGCTTGATGTCAGATATTTAAATGTTTGGTTTTTTGGGGGGGTTTGATTACTGTAAATATAACTAACATATAAAAAATTTACTAGTTTTTTTTTTTACCTTGATGTCAGATATTTAATCGGTTTTAGTTATAAATAAATGCAAAATTAATAACAAAATGAATAAAATTAAATGTAGATTTTTTTTGAGGAGGGTATATCTAATAAAACTAATATAGAAAACAATGAATATACTTTTTTTTTTTACCTTGATGTCAGATATTTAATCTGTTTTAGTCAAAAATAAATGCAAAAATAATAACAAAATAAAAAAAATAAAATGTAGATTTTTTTTGAAGGGGGTATTTCATTACTGTAAATATCACTAATATAGAAAAAGAAAAAAATATATATATACTTTTTTTTACCTTTATGTCAGATGTTTAATCTGTTTTAGTCAAAAATAATTGCAAACATAATAACAAAATAAATCAAATACATTATAGATTTTTTGAGGGGGTATTTTATTACTGTAAATATAACTAATATAGAAAAAAATATTTATATATTTTTTTTTTACCTTGATGTCAGATATTTAATCGGTTTTAATCATAAATAAATGCAAAATTAATAACAAAATGAATAAAATTAAAATGTAGATTTTTTTTTAGGGGGATACATCTAATATAACTAATATAAAAAACAATAAATATACTTTTTTTTCTTTCTTTTTTTTTACCCTGATATCAGATATTTAATCTGTTTTAGTCATAAATAAATGCAAAAATAATAACATAAAACAATAAAATGTAGATTTCCTTTTGAGGGGGGGGGTGTATTTCATTCCTATAAATATAACTAATGTAGAAAATATATACTTTTTTTTTTACCCTCATGTCAGATATTTAATCTGTTTTAGTCATAAATAAATGTAAAATTAATAATAATATTATTAAAATAAAATGTAGATTTTTTTAGAGGGGGGTATTTCATTACTGTAAATATCACTAATATAGAAAAAGAAAAAAATATATATATATACTTTTTTTTACCTTTATGTCAGATGTTTAATCTGTTTTAGTCAAAAATAAATGCAAACATAATAAAAAAATAAATCAAATAAATTATAGATTTTTTGAGGTGGTATTTCATTACTGTAAATATAACTAATATAGAAACAAATATTTATATATATTTTTTTTTACCTTGATGTCAGATATTTAATCTCTTTTAGTCATAAATAAATGCAAAAAAAAAAAAAATCTAATCAAATGTAGATTTTTTTGAGGGGGTATTTAATTACTGTAAATATAACTAATATAGAAATAAATTAAAAAAAATGTTTTAACCTTGATGTAAGATACTGTATCTGCTTTAGTTATTGTTAAATAAAAAAATAAAAAAAATAAAATTAATGGGAAGAACGGGGATAAAATGCATTTAAAACAAATTACATAAGTCATAAATATGAGTTATTAGCACAATGTTGTTCCTGTTCCAGCTCCAAAAAGAACACCTGTGGTGCTTCTACTCACTGCTGCTGTTGTCGTAAACATGCCGGCCACGTCTTCTGGCCCCGTTGATGCCCAGGAAAGCTTTGTAGTTGTTGTCCTCGTACCAGTTGAAGGAGGCCACGCGGGAGAAGGCCCCCTCGGTGTAGCCGCACACCAGGCTGGAGGCGGCAGCCATCACCTGCCTGAAGGAGAGATCTCTCTGGAAGAGAGGTGTCATCACCTGTAGGAGTTCCCGGGTGCTGCTTCTCCGGAGCAACTGTCATTGGGAAATGAAAAAGATTGACTTGAGTCATTCTCGAAATGATGAAAAAGAAATATAACCTGATAGAAAAATGCAATTTAAAACATTTGTATGCACGTACAACACTTAAAACCTTTAGTATATCAGTGTGTGGAATTACATTTTGCAATGGATTAAGTAAAAAAATCAATTTATTAATATGATCCGGTTTAAAACAGTTAGTAATTGCTATGAAGTGGAGAAAAGAGGTGGGGTTAAATGAGCCTTGCTTCTTCCTACTCCTTTTCGGACGTGTTGTAAAGACAAAAAAAAAGAAAATATGTCAATGCATGTTGGAAATCAACTGCAACCAACCAAAATTCCCATTTTGTTCGGGAGAGAGATAAATGTGTAAGCACATATTCAGGAAAAGGGAAATATATTGCTAAATAAAATAAATAAATACATCAAAAGAAAACAAAATGAGAAAAACATTTTAAAAATAAAAAAAAAAACAGCTTAAAATAAAAAATAGAATACATTTTTCTGAATTATTGTCATTTCATGTGTTTAAAAATTCACATTTTGATAGGGGGAGAGAAAAATGTGTAACCCCATATTCAGGGAAAAGGAAACACATAAAATTAATTAATTGATAAACAAAATAAATAAATACATAAAAAGAAAGAAAAATGAGAAAAAATGTTTAAAAAGAAAAAAAACAACAGCTTAAAATAAAAAAATAGAATACATTTTTTTGTTTTTTTCCCTTTTCTTCTTATGAATTATTTTCATTTCATGTGTTTAAATATTCACATTTTGATAGGGGGAGAAAAAAATGTGGAAACACATATTCAGGAAAAGGGAAATAAATACATTGCTAAACAAAAATAAATAAATACATAAAAAGAAAGAAAAATTAGAAAAACTTTTTCTAAAAAGAAAAAACCCCAGCTTAAAATAAAAAAAAAGAAGGCATTTTTTTGTTTTTTTCCGTTTTTTCCCCCCATGAATTATTTTCATTTCATGTGTTTAAAAAAATCACATTTTGATAGGGGGAGAGAAAAATGTGTAACCACATATTCAGGAAAAAGGAAATACATAAATAAATACATTGCTAAACAAAATAAATGAATACATAAAAAGAAAGAAAAATAAGAAAAACTTTTTCTAGAAAAAAAAAAAAGAAGGCATTTTTTTGTTTTTTTCCCTTTCTTTTTATGAATTATTTTAAATTCATGTGTTTAAAAATTCACAATTTTGATAATGAGAGACAAAAAAGTGTAACCACATATTCAGGAAAAGGGAAAAAAATACATAAATACGATGCTAAACAAGATAAATAAATAAATAAAAAGAAGAAATAATGAGAAAAAAATGTTTAAAAAGAAAAAAACAACTTAAAATAAAAAAAAATAGAAGGCATTTTTTTGTTTTTTTCTTTTTCTTTTTATGAATTATTTTCATTTCACGTGTTTAAAAATTCTCATTTTGATAGGAGAGAGAACAATCTGTAATCACATATTCAGGAAAAGGGAAATAAATAAATACATAAATACATTGCTAAACAAAATAAATAAATACATAAAAAAAAGAAAAATGAGAAAAAAATGTTTAGAAAGAAAAAAACCTAGCTTAAAAAAAAAAAAAAAAACAGAAGGTATTTTTTTGTTTTTTTCCTCTTCTTTTTATGAATTATTTTCATTTCACGTGTTTAAAAATTCTCATTTTCATAGGGAGAGAGAAAAATGTGTAACCACATGTTCAGGAAAAGGGAAATAAATTCATAAATATATTGCTAAACAAGATAAATAAATACATAAAAAGAACAAATATTGAGAAATCTTTTTTAAAAAGAAAAAACCCCAGTTTAAATAAAAAATAGAAGATTTTTTTTCTGTTTTTCCTCTTCTTTTTATGAATTATTTTAATTTCATGTGTTCAAAAATTCACATTTTGATAGGGAAAGAGACAAAAATGCAACGACATATGTAGAAAAGAGGGGAATCTTAAAATACATAGAAAAAATACATATTTCTTTTTATGTACATAATGAGAACTAACGAGATGAAAATCAACAAATAAATAGATAAATACAGGAAATAATTCCTTGCATGTGATTAAAAATTCCCATTTTGATAGGGAAAGAGACAAAAGTGCAACTATATATGTAAAAAAGGGGAAAAACAAAAAACAACTTTTTTAAAATACGTAAAAAGTATATATTTATTTTTATATACCTAATGAGAGCTAATGAGAATAAAATTGACAAATAGATAAATACAGAAAATAGTTCATTTCATGTGTTTAAAAATTCACATTTTGATAGGGAAAGAGACAAAAGTGCAACTATATATGTAAAAAAGGGGAAAAACAAAAAACAACTTTTTAAAAATACGTAAAAAGTATATATTTATTTTTATATACCTAATGAGAGCTAATGAGAATAAAATTGACAAATAGATAAATACAGAAAATAGTTCATTTCATGTGTTTAAAAATTCACATTTTGATAGGGAAAGAGACAAAAGTGCAACTATATATGTAAAAAAGGGGAAAAACAAAAAACAACTTTTTTAAAATACGTAAAAAGTATATATTTATTTTTATATACCTAATGAGAGCTAATGAAAATAAAATTGACAAATAGATAAATGCAGGAAATAATCCATTTCATGTGTTTAAAAATTCACATTTTGATAGGGAAAGAGACAAAAGTGCAACTATATAATGTAAAAAAGGGGAAAAACAAAAAAAAACTTTTTTTAAATACGTACAAAATATATATTTATTTTTATATACCTAATGAGAGCTAATGAGAATAAAATTGACAAATAGATAAATACAGAAAATAGTTCATTTCATGTGTTTAAAAATTCACATTTTGATAGGGAAAGAGACAAAAGTGCAACTATATATGTAAAAAAGGGGAAAAACAAAAAACAACTTTTTTTAAATACGTAAAAAATATATATTTATTTTTATATACCTAATGAGAGCTAATGAGAATAAAATTGACGAATAGATAAATGCAGGAAATAATCCATTTCATGTGTTTAAAAATTCACATTTTGATAGGGAAAGAGACAAAAGTGCAACTATATATGTAAAAAAGGGGAAAAACAAAAAAAACTTTTTTAAAATACGTAAAAAATATATATTTATTTTTATATACCTAATGAGAGCTAATGAGAATAAAATTGACAAATAGATAAATACAGAAAATAGTTCATTTCATGTGTTTAAAAATTCACATTTTGATAGGGAAAGAGACGAAAGTGCAACTATATATGTAAAAAAGGGGAAAAACAAAAAACAACTTTTTTAAAATACGTAAAAAGTATATATTTATTTTTATATACCTAATGAGAGCTAATGAGAATAAAATTGACAAATAGATAAATGCAGGAAATAATCCATTTCATGTGTTTAAAAATTCACATTTTGATAGGGAAATAGACAAAAGTGCAACTATATATGTAAAAAAGGGGAAAAACAAAAAAAAACTTTTTTTAAATACGTAAAAAATATATATTTATTTTTATATACCTAATGAGAGCTAATGAGAATAAAATTGACAAATAGATAAATGCAGGAAATAATCCATTTCATGTGTTTAAAAATTCACATTTTGATAGGGAAAGAGACAAAAGTGCAACTATATATGTAAAAAAGGGGAAAAACAAAAAACAACTTTTTTTAAATACGTAAAAAATATATATTTATTTTTATATACCTAATGAGAGCTAATGAGAATAAAATTGACAAATAGATAAATGCAGGAAATAATCCATTTCATGTGTTTAAAAATTCACATTTTGATAGGGAAAGAGACAAAAGTGCAACTATATATGTAAAAAAGAGGAAAAACAAAAAAAAACTTTTAAAATACGTAAAAAATATATATTTATTTTTATATACCTAATGAGAGCTAATGAGAATAAAATTGACCAATAGATAAATACAGGAAATAATCCATTTCATGTGTTTAAAAATTCACATTTTGATAGGGAAAGAGACAAAAGTGCAACTATATATGTAAAAAAGGGGAAAAACAAAAAAAACTTTTTTTAAAAACGTAAAAAATATATATTTATTTTTATAAACCTAATGAGAGCTAATGAGAATAAAATTGACAAATAGATAAATACAGGAAATAATCCATTTCATGTGTTTAAAAATTCACATTTTGATAGGGAAAGAGACAGAAGTGCAACTATATATGTAAAAAAGGGGAAAAACAAAAAACAACTTTTTTAAAATACGTAAAAAATATATATTTATTTTTATATACCTAATGAGAGCTAATGAGAATAAAATTGACAAATAGATAAATACAGAAAATAGTTCATTTCATGTGTTTAAAAATTCACATTTTGATAGGGAAAGAGACAAAAGTGCAACTATATATGTAAAAAAGGGGGGAAACAAAAAACAACTTTTTTTAAATACGTAAAAAATATATATTTATTTTTATATACCTAATGAGCGCTAATGAGAATAAAATTGACAAATAGATAAATACAGGAAATAATCCATTTCATGTGTTTAAAAATTCACATTTTGATAGGGAAAGAGACAAAAGGGCAACTATATATATAAAAAAGGGGAAAACAAAAAAAAACTTTTTAAAAATACGTAAAAAATATATATTTATTTTTATATACCTAATGAGAGCTAATGAGAATAAAATTGACAAATAGATAAATACAGGAAATAATCCATTTCATGTGTTTAAAAATTCACATTTTGATAGGGAAAGAGACAAAAGTGCAACTATATATGTAAAAAAAGGGGGAAAACAAAACAAAACGTATTCAAAATAAGTAAAAAATGTATATTTATTTTTATATACATAATGAGAACTAATTGACAAATAGATACATACAGGAAATAATCCATTTCATGTGTTTAAAAATTCAAATTTTGATAGGGAAAGAGACAAAAGTGCAACTATATATATAAAAAAGGGGAAAACAAAAAAAAACTTTTTTAAAATACGTAAAAAATATATATTTATTTTTATATACCTAATGAGAGCTAATGAGAATAAAATTGACAAATAGATAAATACAGGAAATAATCCATTTCATGTGTTTAAAAATTCACATTTTGATAGGGAAAGAGACAAAAGTGCAACTATATATGTAAAAAAAGGGGAAAAACAAAACAAAACGTATTCAAAATAAGTAAAAAATGTATATTTATTTTTATATACATAATGAGAACTAATTGACAAATAGATACATACAGGAAATAATCCATTTCATGTGTTTAAAAATTCAAATTTTGATAGGGAAAGAGACAAAAGTGCAACTATATATGTAAAAAAAAAAAAGGGGAAAAACAAAACAAAACGTATTCAAAATAAGCAAAAAATGTATATTTATTTTTATATACATAATGAGAACTAATTGACAAATAGATAAATACAGGAAATTATCCATTTCATGTGTTTAAAAATTTACATTTTGATAGGGAAAGAGACAAAAGTGCAACTATATATGTAAAAAAAGGGAAAAACAAAATAAAACTTATTTAAAATAAGTTAAAAATGTATGTTTATTTTTATATACATAATGAGAACTAATTGACAAATAGGTAAATACAGGAAATAATCCATTTCATGCGTTTAAAAATTCACATTTTGATAGGGAAAGAGACAAAAATGCAACCATATATGTAAAAAAAAAAGGGGGCCAATAACTTAAAATAGATTTAAAAACTACATATTTATTTTTATGTAAATAATGAGAACTAATGAGATTAACTAGATGGATAAATACAGGATTGAAAAAAAATACAGCAGCATTAAATAACGACTAGCAGTTTCCAAAAGAAAAATGGTTAAAGTAATAAAACACAATTCCTCGACCTGGCCCAAATGTATCACCATTTAAAACTGAGGTCCACATATAAAAACTGCAGGTCAAACATAAATCCAACCCTAACAACAGTACTAAAGTTTTACCCTGGAACAGACCATTTGCATGGTTGGAGGCCTCTTTGACATTTTGACATATTTTGTTATTTTCTAACAAGCCTTCAGAAACATGAAATATATGTGAAGACAACACTTTGTGTTGTTATTAGTGCCGACATTGTGTCTTTTGTGTCCAGTTTGATTCCTCCAATATGTACTGACCCCCCCCCCCCCCCCCATGTTTGCTACAAAGTGAGTGAAGAGGAAGCAAGTGTTTCCTGCCTGACTAAAAATAGAGGACCCCCCTACCTCTCGCAGTTTGTCGCTGGCAGCGGACACCACCTGCAGCCAGAAGTGGATGTTGATGCCCTCAGAGTGATTGTCCACAACACGGGGAAGCTGCAGGAAGAAACACAAGGAAAATGTTATGATAATATTACTTCTAGAACCTTCAGAGCACAAGCACATGTTTATTGTTTTAAACATGCTTAATAGTTACATTCATCACAGCTTCTCAATCATGACCTCCTTTTCACCAATGTTTGCTTACCTTTTTTTAACTTCTTTTACCTGCTTGTTACCTTCTTTTACTTGTGTTTACCTCCTCCTCACACTTTTTACCAATGTTTGCATACCTTTTTTTAACTTTTTACCTGCTTGTTACCTTCTTTTACTTGTGTTTACCTCCTTTTCACGCTTTTTACCAATGTTTGCTTACTTTTTTTAAACTTATTTTACCTGCTTCTTACCTTCTTTTACTTGCGTTTACCTGCTTTTTGCCAATGTTTGCATACCTTTTTAACCTATTACCTGCTTGTTACCTTCTTTTACTTGTGTTCACCTCCTCCTCACACTTTTTACCAATGTTTGCATACCTTTTTTAACCTTTTACCTTCTTTTACTTGTGTTTACCTCCTCCTCACACTTTTTACCAATGTTTGCATGCTTTTTACCTTCTTTTACTTGTGTTTACCTCCCTTTCACGCTTTTTACCAATGTTTGCTTACTTTTTTTAACTTATTTTACCTGCTTCTTACCTTCTTTTACTTGTGTTTACCTGCTTTTTGCCAATGTTTGCATACCTTTTTAACCTTTTACCTGCTTGTTACCTTCTTTTACTTGTGTTCACCTCCTCCTCACACTTTTTCCCAATGTTTGCATACCTTTTTTAATCTTTTACCTTCTTTTACTTGTGTTTACCTCCTCCTCACACTTTTTACCAATGTTTGCATACCTTTTTTAACTTGTTACCTTCTTTTACTTGTGTTTACCTCCTTTTCACACTTTTTACCAATGTTTGTGTACCTTTTTTAACTTTTTACCTTCTTTTACTTGTGTTTACCTCTTTTCACAATTTTTTACCAATGTTTGCGTACCTTTTTTAACATTTTACCTTCTTTTACTTGTGTTTACCTCCTCCTCACACTTTTTACCAATGTTTGCGTACCTTTTTTAACCTTATACCTTCTTTTACTTGTGTTTACCTCCTTTTCACGCTTTTTACCAATGTTTGCATACCTTTTTTAACTTATTTTACCTGCTTGTTACCTTCTTTTACTTGTGTTTACCTCCTCCTCACACTTTTTACCAATGTTTGCATACCTTTTTTAACTTTTTACCTTCTTTTACTTGTGTTTACCTCCTTTTCACACTTTTTACCAATGTTTGTGTACCTTTTTTAACTTTTTACCTTCTTTTACTTGTGTTTACCTCTTTTCACAATTTTTACCAATGTTTGCGTACCTTTTTTAACATGTTACCTTCTTTTACTTGTGTTTACCTCCTCCTCACACTTTTTACCAATGTTTGCGTACCTTTTTTAACCTTATACCTTCTTTTACTTGTGTTTACCTCCTTTTCACGCTTTTTACCAATGTTTTCATACCTTTTTTAACTTATTTTACCTGATTGTTACCTTCTTTTACCTGTGTTTACCTCCTTTTTGCCTTCTTCTACCTGCTTTTATCTTATTTTACCTATGTTTACCTTCTTATTAGGTTCTTTTACCTATGTTTACTTGTTTTTTTTACCTTCTTCTACCCCCTTTAATTTTCTTTTTACCTTGTTTTACTCATGTTTACCTACTTTTTAACCTTCTATCTGTTTCTACCTGCCTAATACCTTTTTTTCCAATTTCAACTCTGAGCGCTGCAGAAACGTTACGGCCCTTTATACATTGTTTTACCTGTTTACCTACTTTTTTTTTTAACCTTATTTCACCTATGTTAACCTACTTTTTTTTACCTATGTTAACCTACGTTTCTTTTTTTACCTAAGTTTATCTACTTTATTACTTTCTTCTGCATTTGTTTACTTTTATCAACCTTCTTCTACCCTCTTTTGACTTCTTTTTACCTTCTTTTACTCATGTTTATCTACTTTTTCACCCTTTTTTTAACCCATTTTTACCTGTTTACCTTTTCTATCTGAGTTTACCTGCTTTTTACTTTCTTTAACCTACTTTACTCTTCTTGTACCTGTTTATTTACTTTTTTTTAACCTCCTTCTATTGTTTTTCCTTTATCGGCTTGCTTTTACTTATATTTCGTTTGACCCTGTTCTACTTTCTTTTACCTATTTTTTACTTTCTTCTGCCTGATTTCACCTACATTTCACCTTTTTTGTAACCTTTATTTGCTTATTTCATTTTTACCTTGTGCTATCTGTTTAGCTACTTTTTTACTTTACTGTACCTAATTTTACATAATTGTTTACCTAGATTTACCTACTTTTTATACCATTGTCTACCTGATTTGATCTTTTCACCTACTTTTTAAACTTTTCTTTACCTGATTTTACCTGATTATTGCCTTATTTTACCCATATGTACTTTTTACCGTCTTTTACCTGCTTATTAAATTTTTTAACCTATGTTTACTTTTTTTTACCTTGTTTTACCTGCTCATTACTTTTTACCTGTTTCCTTGTTTACCTTTTTTAGATGCTCATTACCTTCTATTACCAATATTTACCTACATTTTTTACTTGTACCTGTGTATTACCGGTTTTCTTTTACCTGTGTTTACTTTTTTAACCTTGTTTTACTTGCTTATTACCTTTTGTTTTACCTATGTTTACTTGTTTTTACTTTGTTTTACCTGATTATTACCTTTTTACCTATATTACCTTTTTTAGATGCTCATTACCTTCTTTTATCCATGTTTACCTACATTTTCTACCTGATTTTACCTGCATATTACTTCTTATTTTTATACCTATGTTTACTTTTTTACATCCTTATTACTTTTTTTTACCTATGTTTGCATTTTTTTACACACTTATTACCTTCTTTTATCCATGTTTACTTACATTTTCTACCTGCTTTTACCTTAATTTTTGTATGTTTAGCTACTTTTTTACCTACCTACTTGAGTTCATCTAAACTTCTAACCAAAATTGCATTGGCATAAACATTTAAAGATAAAAACAACGCATTCTTGCAACATGCATGAACTTCCTAAAATTGTGAGGTGAGAAGGTAAAAGGATTTCTTGAAAATGTTGCGAAAGGGAAGTTCAAGTTCCACTTCCACGCCACGTGGAACAAGAGTAGAACATGTTGAACACAAACATACGTGTGGAAAGTTACAAATGTTGGGCACGGCTCCTTTAAGTTGGGAGAAGGTATGCTTGAGGATCTTGCTTCTTGCACACAATAGGCTTGAAGTACAGGAAGCAAGACCAGGACCAAACAAAGACCAGAGGAGACATCCTTCCTTTGGGACATTGCTCTCTATCTCAGTGTGTGTGTGTGTGTGTGTGTGTGTGTGTGTGTGTGTGTTCCTTTGTCTGCACCTGTGTTTTTAGTGATTCGTCCTCGGCGAGGGGTGGACCTTGAGGCACACCTGCTCGCAATTAGCCCGCCAGTATTTAGGCTCGTCACTTACAGCTTGACCTTGCCGGTTATTGTTTCCTGAACTCCGCACGTGCATGCGCCTGCTTCGCCTCGTCAGTCTTGGTACGTTGCCTCTCCTTAGTCCTGTTATTCCTAACCTCCTTGTGTTTGTTTCCTAGCCTCCTTGAGTTAAAGAGGACTTTATGCTGTGCTTAGTGCGCCCTGGCTTCCCCCCCCCGCCGACCACTGAGGAACCTGTTTTTATTGATATTTCATGGTGTGCACTTCTGCCCCATCGCATTTTGTTACCCTTTTTGGACTTATTAAATGTTTCCCTTTTTGTTATTCAACCTTGCCTAGCTTCTCTGCATCCCGGGGTCACCCCCTTGATCAGTTCCTAACAAAACCATGGCATCAAATAGAGAATGTCTCATTTGCACCCCTGCTGGTGAAATCTATCAAATGAGGGTATTCCCAAAAAGGAGGGATTTTTTTTATTCAACTTGACTGTGTTGCTTTGAAAAGTGCTGCCCCTCTGGTCAACATATGAAATAACAAGTGTGTGTAAGAAGTTGAAATGCGCCCTCTTTGGCCAAAATTAATTAAATAATAAAATAAATATGTACATAGAGACATACTGTAATAACTTGAAGTAAATAATGAAGATAAAGAAACAATTACAAACAAAAAATTCCCCCAAAAATAAATGAACTAAAAGCAGTTTTTTTCTCACAATGTGTCGACTTTTTTCTTGTAAAATTGGGAACAATTTCTCGTAAAATTATTACTTTTTTTTTTTTAAATGTAAAATGAGTACTTTTTAATGCAAAATGGGGACATTTGTCATATAAAATTCTGACTTTTATCACAATATTGCCAATTTTCTTGTTGTTTTTGTAGAATAGTGAAATTTTTTGAGTAAAATGATGACTTTTGTCATAAATCTCCCAAGTAAAATTCCGATTATTATTATAATATTGCCAAAATGTTAAAGTTTTCTTATAAAATTGTGACTTTTGTGGAGTAAAATTACGACTCTTTTCATAAAATTGCCCAAACTTGAAGCTTTTCTTGTAA
The DNA here is from genome assembly GCF_033978685.3 of Nerophis lumbriciformis. Taxonomy (NCBI): domain Eukaryota; kingdom Metazoa; phylum Chordata; class Actinopteri; order Syngnathiformes; family Syngnathidae; genus Nerophis; species Nerophis lumbriciformis. The sequence goes on along the minus strand of NC_084554.2, from coordinate 5,606,542 downwards.
AATTGCGACTGTCATTGAGTGAAATTCCAACTTTTATCATAATATTGCACAAATGTTCAGTTTTTCTTTTAAAATTTTGACTTGCATTGAATAAAATGACGACTTTTATTATAATACTGCAGAAATTCTATGGTTTTCTTGTGAAATTGTGACCTTTCTCTTGTGAAATTCCAACTAGATTTTCACAACAAGCTTTTTTATATTTGCATAGTATGTATATATTATTAATGTTTTAAATACACATCTTTATATATCTAGAAAGGCTGGTCCTAAAGAGGTGTGTGTTTTTGTTCTTGTATTTCTACTCTTCTTTAGACATCAACAAGGAAAAGTAGCTTCCATATGAGGAGGTGTGAACAAGTGATGACATAAATCATGGTCCCAATAACATTGCATCTAATAGAGAATGTAGTGGTGACATCTATTAAAATGATGGTGGTCCAAAAAAGGAGGGTTTTTTTTCAAATTGACTGTGTGTCGCTTTTAAAAGTGCTCCCTCTCTGGTCAACATATGAAATAACAAGTGTGTGTGAGTAATTGAAATGCGCCCCCTTTGGACAAAATTAATAAAAATATAATAAAATAAATATGTATATAGAGACATACTGTAATAACTTGACGTAAATAATAAAGATTAAAAACCAATTACAAACCAAAAATTCCCCCAAAAATAAATGAACTAAAAGCAGTTTTTTTCTCGCAATGTGTCGACTTTTTTCTTATAAAAACAATTTCTTGTATAATTATTACTTTTTTTTTTTATGTAAAATGAGTACTTTTTAATGCAAAATGGTGACATTTGTCATACAAAATTCTGACTTTTATCACAATATTGCCAATTTTTTTGTTGTTCTTGTAAAATAGTGACATTTTTTGAGTAAAATGATGACTTTTGTCATAAATCTGCCGAGTAAAATTCCGATTATTATTATAATATTGCCAAAATGTTAAAGTTTTCTTATAAAATTGTGACTTTTGTGGAGTAAAATTACGACTCTTTTCATAAAATTGCCCAAACTTTAAGCTTTTCTTGTAAAACTGCGACTGTTATTGAGTAATATTCCAACTTTTATCATAATATTGCACAAATGTTCAGTTTTTCTTGTAAAATTTTGACTTGTGTTGAGTAAAATTACGAATTTTATTATAATACCGCAAAAATCCAAAGTTTTTCTTTTGAAATTGTGACCTTTTTCTTGTGAAATTCCAACTCATTTTTCACAAGAAGCTTTTTAATATTTGCATAGTATGTATATATTATTAATGTTACACATACACATCTTTATATATCTAGAAAAGGGTGGTCCTGAAGACGTAGGCATTTTTCGGAGGTCTCAAGAAGGTAACAAATACAAGAGTGTCTGTGTGTGTGTGTTCTTGTATTTCTACTCTTCTTGAGACACCAACAAGGAAAAGTAGCTTCTATATGAGGAGGTGTGAACAAGTCATGGTCCCAATACTGAAAACCATTGCATCTAATAGAGAATGTCTCATTTGCACCCCTGCTGGTGACATCTATCAAAATGAGGGTGGTGCCAAAAAGGAGGGTTTTTTTTCAAATTGACTGTGTGTCGCTTTTAAAAGTGCTCCCTCTCTGGTCAACATATGAAATAACAAGTGTGTGTGAGTAATTGAAATGCGCCCCCTTTGGACAAAATTAATAAAAATATAATAAAACAAATATGTATATAGAGACATACTGTAATAACTTGATGTAAATAATAAAGATTAAAAACCAATTACAAACCAAAAATTCCCCCAAAAATAAATGAACTAAAATCAGTTTTTTTTCTCACAATGTGTCAACTTTTTTCTTGTAAAATTGGGAACAATTTCTTGTATAATTATTACTTTTTTTAAATGTAAAATGAGTACTTTTTAATGCAAAATGGTGAAATTTGTCATATAAAATTCTGACTTTTATCACAATATTGTAAATTTTTTTGTTGTTTTTGTAAAATAGTGACATTTTTTGAGTAAAATTATGACTTTTGTCATAAATCTCCCAAGTAAAATTCCGATTATTATTATAATATTGCCAAAATGTTAAAGTTTTCTTATAAAATTGTGACTTTTGTCGAATAAAATTACGACTCTTTTCATAAAATTGCCCAAACTTGAAGCTTTTCTTGTAAAATTGCGACTGTCATTGAGTGAAATTCCAACTTGTATCATAATATTGCACAAATGTTCAGTTTTTCTTTTAAAATTTTGACTTGCATTGAATAAAATGACGACTTTTGTTATAATACTGCAAAACTTCTATGGTTTTCTTGTGAAATTGTGACCTTTTTCTTGTGAAATTCCAACTAAATTTTCACAACAAGCTTTTTTATATTTGCATAGTATGTATATATTATTAATGTTTTAAATACACATCTTTATATATCTAGAAAGGCTGGTCCTAAAGAGGTGTGTGTGTGTGTGTGTTTTTGTTCTTGTATTTCTACTCTTCTTTAGACATCAACAAGGAAAAGTAGCTTCCATATGAGGAGGTGTGAACAAGTGATGACATAAATCATGGTCCCAATAACATTGCATCTAATAGAGAATGTAGTGGTGACATCTATTAAAATGATGGTGGTCCCAAAAAGGAGGGGTTTTTTCAAATTGACTGTGTGTCGCTTTTAAAAGTGCTCCCTCTCTGGTCAACATATGAAATAACAAGTGTGTGTGAGTAATTGAAATGCGCCCCCTTTGGACAAAATTAATAAAAATATAATAAAATAAATATGTATATAGAGACATACTGTAATAAGTTGATGTAAATAATAAAGATTAAAAACCAATTACAAACCAAAAATTCCCCCAAAAATAAATTAACTAAAAGACGTTTTTTTCTCACAATGTGTCGACTTTTTTCTTATAAAATTGGGAACAATTTCTAATATAATTATTACCTTTTTTAAAATGTAAAATGAGTACTTTTTAATGCAAAATGGTGACATTTGTCGTATAAAATTCTGACTTTTATCACAATATTGTCAATTTCTTTGTTGTTTTTGTAAAATAGTGACATTTTTTGAGTAAAATTATGACTTTTGTCATAAATCTCCCAAGTAAAATTCCGATTATTATTATAATAATATTGCCAAAATGTTAAAGTTTTCTTATAAAATTGTGACTTTTGTGGAGTAAAATTACGACTCTTTTCATAGAATTTCCCAATTTTTAAGCTTTTCTTGTAAAACTGCAACTGTTATTGAGTAATATTCCAACTTTTATTATAATATTGCACAAATGTTCAGTTTTTCTTTTAAAATTTTGACTTGCATTGAATAAAATGACGACTTTTATTATAATACTGCAAAACTTCTATGGTTTTCTTGTGAAATTGTGACCTTTTTCTTGTGAAATTCCAACTAAATTTTCACAACAAGCTTTTTTATATTTGCATAGTATGTATATATTATTAATGTTTTAAATACACATCTTTATATATCTAGAAAGGCTGGTCCTAAAGAGGTGTGTGTGTGTGTGTTTTTGTTCTTGTATTTCTACTCTTCTTTAGACATCAACAAGGAAAAGTAGCTTCCATATGAGGAGGTGTGAACAAGTGATGACATAAATCATGGTCCCAATAACATTGCATCTAATAGAGAATGTAGTGGTGACATCTATTAAAATGATGGTGGTCCCAAAAAGGAGGGTTTTTTTCAAATTGACTGTGTGTCGCTTTTAAAAGTGCTCCCTCTCTGGTCAACATATGAAATAACAAGTGTGTGTGAGTAATTGAAATGCTCCCTCTTTGGCCAAAATTAATTAAATAATAAAATAAATATGTACATAGAGACATACTGTAATAACTTGACGTAAATAATGAAGATTAAAAAACAATTACAAACAAAAAATTCCCTTCAAAATAAATGAAATAAAAGCAGTCTTTTTTTCACAATGTGTCGACTTTTTTTCTTGTAGAATTGGGAACAATTTCTCGTATTCTCGTAAAAGTATTACTTTTTTTAAATGTAAAATGAGTACTTTTTAATGCAAAATGGTGACATTTGTCATACAAAATTCTGACTTTTATCACAATATTGCCAATTTTTTTGTTGTTCTTGTAAAATAGTGAAATTTTTTGAGTAAAATGATGACTTTTGTCATAAATCTGCCGAGTAAAATTCCGATTATTATTATAATATTGCCAAAATGTTAAAGTTTTCTTATAAAATTGTGACTTTTGTGGAGTAAAATTACGACTCTTTTCATAAAATTGCCCAAACTTGAAGCTTTTCTTGTAAAACTGCGACTGTTATTGAGTAATATTCCAACTTTTATCATAATATTGCACAAATGTTCAGTTTTTCTTGCAAAATTTTGACTTGCGTTGAGTAAAATTAAGAATTTTATTATGATACTGCCAAAATCCTAAGTTTTTCTTTTGAAATTGTGACCTTTTTCTTGTGAAATTCCAACTCATTTTTCACAAGAAGCTTTTTTATATTTGCATAGTATGTATATATTATTAATGTTACACATACACATCTTTATATATCTAGAAAAGGGGCAGCCAATGTTTACTCCGTGTCACTAAGAGGAGGCGTGTCATCTCTGGGCTAATTACTAGAAGAGGGCGAGTCCGACAGCTCGTCTAATGCGGTTTCACAAGTTCTGTGGCTCAGGGTGAACTATTTTGGCGCACGCCGTCCTGATCTCGTCTTTCCCGGCCTGCTTAAAAGCGTTTGATGATTGCTTTCACAAGATACAGTTGTTCTACTGTAAATACACTACAATAACAATCAACTAGGGTTGTACGCGGTACTATACTAGTACCGCGATACTATACTAGTACCGCGATACTAATGAATCATATTCGGTACTATACCGCCTCTAAAAAGTACCGGTTCCCATTCCCCCTTTTTTAACCGGCATGACGGCGCGTCGTCACGTCGTGACATTGCTGGTTTTACGAGCAGAGAAGCATGTTTGGCAGCGCAAAATCACAGAGTACTCACAAGCAGACACAGTGTGTAGACAGAAAAGGCAGAATGGGCGCATTTTGGCTTAAAAAGTAAAGATAAAGGTGAAGTTATAACACCGAAACACCGTCAGGAAGAGATGCTTTAAGACATGGCTAGCTAGTGTTGCGTCGACCAGCTCTTCCTCCCAGGGAATCTAAGTTACTGGTCAATCCCAAGTTCTTTCGATGACATATATGCTGAGTAAGAAGGACCATCAAGACAGAATTGGAATATTTTCAAGTTTTACTAAAGCTTTAGGATTTCAGTTTAACCCATACTTGCCAACCTTGAGACCTCCGATTTCGGGAGGTGGGGTGGGGGGTGGGGCGGGGGCGCGGTTAAGAGGGGAGGAGTATATTGACAGCGAGAATTCACCATTCTACATCCTGAAAATATGCAAACAAAACTGTGTTTAGATAATTGATACTTCAAACTTGCATAAATAAATATTAAGGAATTTAACATAACTTGGCTTCTGAGAGCTTCAAAATGTAATGAATAAAATGCTAAAGTTGTTGATAAACAAGCAATTATTTTAATAATTAAATATGGTCATTTTAAATGAATTATTGTGATCATTTAAAATTAATTATTTCAAATATGTTTATTTTAATGTATAATTCTATGGCTGGATGTAATAAGGAGTCAGAAAAAAATACAAATAAAAATACAATTAATTTTGATGTTTTTAGCAAAATATAGTAAAAATGTATTTAGGTTTTTTGGTGTTTTTTTTAAATTAATAGATATATTTATTTTTAGGTAAGATAAACATAATAATACCATTTATCTCTAGTCTGGATGATTTAGTTCTTGTCACCCTGTTGTCCTCCTGTCGTGAAAAAAGGCTGTCCTCACTCAGGTCCGCATGGAGCTGGAGGGGGCGTGGCCTCCAGCTCCGGCTGAAAATCGGGAGATTTTCGGGAGAATATTTGTCCCGGGAGGTTTTCGGGAAAGGCGCTGAATTTCGGGAGTCTCCCGGAAAAAATCGGGAGGGTTGGCAAGTATGGTTTAACCAATACATTCATATCGGCTACTCTAGTTGATCTTACATTCAAACGGAAAAGCCAACTTCTTGCTCACAAAGAAAGCCCCCCCCCCCCCCCCCCCCCCCCCCCCCTCCACCTCGCAACACTGATAAGGAAGATTTGGGGGTTTGGTTTCACATTCCTGATGGTTTAAGACACTAAACAGACAATCTGAAGACAAAGAGAGACTGGTAGAGTATACAAAGGAAAAGTACTAGATCCTCTAAACATGGCTATGTAAAAATAAAGAACTCTTAAACATATATGCATCCTCCACACTAGCTAGCGGCTAACATCCATGCGCAGTCTGCAGTGTTTTAGCTACTTCTAAATCACTAATCCTGGCCTATATGGCGACAAATAAAGTGAGTTTCTTCCAAGTATCATTATCATTGCAGAACGAGGAATAGCTAAACATGCTAAACAACACTACTTAGAATATGTTCCCCTAGTGTCCAAATAACTCTAAATGTAGTCTTTGTTACTTAGAATATGTTCCCCTAGTGTCCAAATAACTCTAAATTAAGTCTTTGTTACTTAGAATATGTTCCCCTAGTGTCCAAATAACTCTAAATTTAGTCTTTGTTAGAATATGTTCCCCTGGTGTCCAAATAACTCTAAATTTAGTCTTTGTTACTTAGAATATGTTCCCCTAGTGTCCAAATAACTCTAATTTAAGTCTTTGTTACTTAGAATATGTTTCCCTTTTGTCCAAATAACCTTAAATTAAGTCTTTGTTTCTTAGAATATGTTCCCCTAGTGTCCAAATAACTCTAAACTAAGTCTTTGTTACTTAGAATATGTTCCCCTAGTGTCCAAATAACTCTAAATTAAGTCTTTGTTACTTAGAATATGTTCCCCTAGTGTCCAAATAACTCTAAATGCAGTCTTTGTTACTTAGAATATGTTCCCCTAGTGTACAAATAACTCTAAATTTAGTCTTTGTTACTTAGAATTTGTTCCCCTTTTGTCCAAATAACCTTAAATGAAGTCTTTGTTTCTTAGAATATGTTCCCCTAGTGTCCAAATAACTCTAAATTAAGTCTTTGTTACTTAGAATATGTTCCCCTAGTGTCCAAATAGCTCTAAATTAAGTCTTTGTTACTTAGAATATGTTCCCCATACTAAAGTGTTACCAAAAACGTATAACTTTTTCTTGAATTTGAAAAAAAAAACATTTTATTTTTCACTAAAGAAGGGTTGGGTGAATGCGCGTATGAAAGTGGTGGGGCTCGGTACCTCCAACAAGGTTAAGAACCACTGCTCCAGTGTTTACCTCCGAGTTACGAAATCCCTTTATTATTCATAATAAAGCGACATATTCTAGGTAACAAAGACTTAATTTAGAGTTTTTTGGACACTCGGGGAACATATTCTAAGCACCGTATTTTTCGGAGTATAAGTCGCACCTGCCGAAAATGCATAATAAAAAAAGAAAAAAACATATAAGTCGCACTGGAGCCCGTGACATTTTTCATTCTAAAAGAGACAAAACTCAAATAGAATTTGAAAATCCAAGAAAATATTTTAAAGACTTGGTCTTCACTTGGAATAAGCGGTAGAAAATGGATGGATGGATGGGTCTTCACTTGTTTAAATAAATTCATTTATTTTTTTACTTTGCTTCTTATTACTTTTAGAAATACAATTTTAGAGAAAAACTACAACCTTAAAAATGATTTTAGGATTTTTAAACAAATATACCTTTTTACCTTTTAAATTTCTTCCTCTTCTTTCCTGACAATTGAAATCAATGTTCAAGTAAATTTATTTATTTTTTATTGTAAAGAATAATAAATATTTTAGCTTCTGTTTTTTCGACGAAGAATATTTGTGAAATATTTCTTCAAACTTACTATGATTGAAATTCAAAAAAAATATTTTGGCAAATCTAGAAAATCTGTAGAATCAAATTTAAATCTTATTTCAAAGTATTTTAAATTTCTTTTAAAATTTTTGTTCTGGAAAATCTAGAAGAAATACTGATTTGTCTTTGTTAGAAATATAGCTTGGTCCAATTTGTTAAATATTCTAACAAAGTGCAGATTGGATTTTAACCAATTTAAAACATGTCATCAAAATTCTAAAATGCATCTTAATCAGGAAAAATTACTAATGATGTTCCATAAATTCTTTTTTTAATTTTTTCAAACAAGCTAGTTTTTCTCTTCTTTTTGTCGGTTGAATTTTGAATTATAAAGAGTCGAAATTGAAGATAAACTATGTTTCAAAATTTTATTTTAAATTTGTTCTTGTTTTCTCCTCTTTTAAACCGTTCAATTAAGTGTTTTTTTCATCATTTATTCTCTACAAAAAACCTTCCGTAAAAGGGAAAAAAAAATGTATGACGGAATGACAGACAGAAATACCCATTTTTTTATATATATATAAATGCATTTATTTAGCTATTCTTGTTTAAATCACACTAACGTGTAACTTACAAATGACAATATATTTATTTATTTAAGTGTGTATCAAACTGGCAGCCCTTCGCATTAATCAGTACCCAAGAAGTAGTTTTTGGTTTCAAAAAGGTTGGTGACCCCTGTACTAGGGCATCAAATCAGTGTCAGTTGAGTCGGTCCATAGGTTGCCTGTAGGGATTTTTAATGTCCAGCAGATGTCAGTATTTAGTGACACAGTATCGACACAGTATCAATACAGTTTTGCAATGTGTCAAAACGCTTCATGACGCCTCATCAACCCATCACTAGGGGTCGGCAACCTTTACCACTCAAAGAGCCATTTTGACCAGTTTCACAGATGTGTGAGGGAGAAGGGTTGGGGTGGGGGTAGGGTTTGGTGGTGTAAAATGTAGCCCGGAAGAGTCAGGGCTGCATGGGATTCTGGGTATTTGTTCTGTTGTGTTTATGTTGTGTTAAGGTGCAGATGTTCTCCCGAAATGTGTTTGTCATTCTTGTTTGGTTTTGGTTCAAAGTGTGGCGCATTATTAGTAAGAGTGTTGAGCAAGTATATGCCTTGCTGTCACTTACGTGTGCAAGCGGAACATCCACACAACAAGAGGCTGGGCTGGCACGCTGTTAATACAGATTGTACAGGGCGCCAAATGCTGCACCATCATGGCACGCACTTATTATTATTGTAAGGGTGAAAATCGGAGGATATCGATCCCGGGAGTTTCCTGCGGGAGGCACTGAAATCCGGAAGTCTCCCGGGAAAATCGGGGCGGTCGGCAAGTATGCAGCCGAGCCGCATCAGAGTGATCAAAGAGCCGCGGGTTGCCGACCCCTGGCCTAAGGTGACAACTATGATGTGTGAGGGAGCAGGGTTGGGGTGGTTGCGGGGTTTGGTGGTGAAGTGAAGTGAAGTGAAGTGAATTATATTTATATAGCGCTTTTTTTTTTTTTCCTAGTGACTCAAAGCGCTTTACATAGTGAAAACCCAATATCTAAGTTACATTTTGGTAGCAGGGGTGTAGCCCGGAAGAGTCAGGGCTGCATGGGATTCTGGGTATTTGTTCTGTTGTGTTTATGTTGTGTTAAGGTGCAGATGTTCTCCCGAAATGTGTTAAGAGTGTTGAGCAAGTATACGCCTTGCTGTCACTTACGTGTGCAAGCGGAACATCCACACAACAAGAGGCTGGGCTGGCACGCTGTTAATACAGATTGTAGAGGGCGCCAAATGCTGCACCATCATGGCACGCACTTATTATTATTGTATGGGTGAAAATCGGAGGAGTTTCCTGTGAGAGGCACTGAAATCCGGAAGTCTCCCGGGAAAACCGGGGGGGTCGGCAAGTATGCAGCTGAGCCGCATCAGAGTGATCAAAGAGCCACATGCGGCTCCGGAGCCTAAGGTGACAACTATGTGTAATTAGGACGTTGGCTCTACAGTCCGCACTAATACTCAGGTCATGACTCATTGGGTGTGAATTAATTATTGTGATAATGCCTTTAAAACACGTGTCTGAGATCCTTCCAAAGAGTTTTCCTCGCTGACAGAGCCCTTGAAACGTCTTTGCAAGGGCAACAACTCGGACGAGGCTCGTCTGAGCTTAATGAGGCCTTTCTCTATTCATAGGCTCTGACAAACCGTCCGATTAGAAATCATTAATAGCGGCGGTTATGTAAGGTGTGGGGACAATAGTGGTGCATTGTGAAGCTCCAATAAGTATAAGTGGTCAACGAGGGGTCAGACTGGGAGTTTCAGTCATTAGCGTAGCACAGAATCGTGACAATTGGAGGAAGTGGTCGATGTTGCAAAGGCCGTCGGACACTTCACTTGGTCTACAGTCGACCTCCTACAGTATTCGCCGTTCGGCATTCGGTCTCATGATTTATTTTCTCTGCCATTTATGATTGTACTAGTAAGTTGTTTGTTATGGTAACGTCAAGAAAAACTGGTTTGGTGGCAATGTCTCGCAAGTCATTTCACTCAACATTTTTCAACCTTGTCAAAATGCGATGCCTGTAATGGTTTCCTCAGCCTGTCCCGACCGAACCTTTTCACTTCCAATACCACACCGATATTAGAACCTTGGGTATTGACCGATATAAATCCCATACAATATCATCCTTTTATTATTTTGTAGCGAAAATGCCTGATCAAGTGAAATTAGTCAAACAGAGAACAATGGTAGGTATCTAATCCGTTTATTGTCAGCAGCCTAAAATGAACTGAGGCTGAATTTAATTAAGTTTAATAGTTTTTTGGCAACACCCAGTGTTCACAGTAAATTGTGAGGGTGGAGCTCGTGACGCAAAATGTTGAACCATGCGGAAACTTTCTAATACACCTATGCCTTGGAGACTTCCCAGCAGGCACAAGACATTGAAACAACGTTGAGAACTTGTTGACTTCGGTCCTGACGTTGAGAAACTCAAACATAACGTTGGAACAACGTGCTTTTTGACGACGTCTAATCAATGTTGGGTTCTGACGTTGATTTGACCGTTGAATTTTGGTCATTTCCCAACCAGTAGTCTACAACACGAATACAACGTTGAAACAACATGCTTTTTGACGACGTCTAATCAATGTTAGGTTCTGAGGTTGAATTTGGTCATTTCCCAACCAGTATCCTACAACACAAATACAACGTTGAAACAACATGCTTTTTGACGACGTCTAATCAATGTTGGGTTCTGACGTTGATTTGACCATTGAATTTTGGTCATTTTCCAACCACTATTCTACAACACAAATACAACGTTGAAACAACATGCTTTTTGACGACGTCTAATCAATGTCAGGCTGTGACGTTGATTTAACCATTGAATTTTAGTCATTTTCCAACCAATATTCTACAACACAAATACAACGTTAAAACAACATGGTTTTTGACAACGTCTAATCAATGTTAGGTTCTGAGGTTGAATTTGGTCATTTCCCAACCATTATCCTACAACACAAATACAACGTTGAAACAACATGCTTTTTGACGACGTTTAATCAATGTTGGGTTCTGACGTTGATTTGACCATTGAATTTTGGTCATTTTCCAACCAATATCCTACAACACAAATACAACGTTGAAACAAAATGCTTTTGAAGACATCGAATCAATGTTGGGTTCTGACGTTGATTTGACCATTGAAATTTGGTCATTTCCCAACCAATATCCTACAACACAAATACAACGTTGAAACAAAATGCTTTTGAAGACATCTAATCAATGTTGGGTTCTGACGTTGATTTGACCATTGAATTTTGGTCATTTCCCAACCAATATACTACAACACGAATACAACGTTGAAACAACATGCTTTTTGACGACGTCTAATCAATGTTGGGTTCTGACGTTGATTTGACCATTGAATTTTGGTCATTTCCCAACCAATATCCTACAACACAAACACAACGTTGAAACAAAATGCTTTTGAAGACATCTAATCAATGTTGGTTTCTAAAGTTGATTTGACCGTTGAATTTTGGTCATTTCCCAACCAATATCCTACAACACAAATACAACGTTGAAACAACATGCTTTTTGACGACGTCTAATCAATGTCAGGCAGTGACGTTGATTTAACCATCGAATTTTGGTCATTTCCCAAACAGTAGTCTACAACACGAATACAACGTTGAAACAACATGCTTTTTGACGACATCTAATCAATGTTGGGTTCTGACGTTGATTTGACCATTGAATTTTGGTCATTTCCCAACCAATATCCTACAACACAAATATACAATACAACGTTGAAACAACATGCTTTTTGACGACGTTTAATCAATGTTGGGTTCTGATATTGATTTGACCATTGAAATGTGGTCATTTCCCAACCACTATTCAACAACACAAATACAACGTTGAAACAAAATGCTTTTGAAGACATCTAATCAATGTTGGGTTCTGACGTTGATTTGACCATTGAATTTTGGTCATTTCCCAACCAATATACTACAACACGAATACAACGTTGAAACAACATGCTTTTTGACGACGTCTAATCAATGTTGGGTTCTGACGTTGATTTGACCATTGAATTTTGGTCATTTTCCAACCAATATTCTACAACACAAATACAAGGTTGAAACAAAATGCTTATGAAGACATCTAATCAATGTTGGGTTCTGACGTTGATTTGACCATTGAATTTTGGTCATTTCCCAACCAATATCCTACAACACAAACACAACGTTGAAACAAAATGCTTTTGAAGACATCTAATCAATGTTGGTTTCTAAAGTTGATTTGACCGTTGAATTTTGGTCATTTCCCAACCAATATCCTACAACACAAATACAACGTTGAAACAACATGCTTTTTGACGACGTCTAATCAATGTCAGGCAGTGACGTTGATTTAACCATTGAATTTTGGTCATTTCCCAAACAGTAGTCTACAACACGAATACAACGTTGAAACAACATGCTTTTTGACGACATCTAATCAATGTTGGGTTCTGACGTTGATTTGACCGTTGAATTTTGGTCATTTCCCAACCAATATCCTACAACACAAATACAACGTTGAAACAAAATGCTTTTGAAGACATCTAATCAATGTTGGTTTCTAAAGTTGATTTGACCGTTGAATTTTGGTCATTTCCCAACCAATATCCTACAACACAAAACAACGTTGAAACAACATGCTTTTTGAAGACATCTAATCAATGTTGGGTTTTGACGTTGATTTGACCATTGAATTTTGGTCATTTCCCAACCAGTAGTCTACAACACGAACACAACGTTGAAACAACATGCTTTTTGACGACGTCTAATCAATGTTGGGTTCTGACGTTGATTTGACCATTGAATTTTGGTCATTTTCCAACCAAAATTCTACAACACAAATACAACGTTGAAACAACGTGCTTTTTGATGACGTCTAATCAATGTTGGGTTCTGACGTTGATTTGACCGTTGAATTTTGGTCATTTCCCAACCAATATCCTACAACACAAAAACAACGTTGAAACAACATGCTTTTTGACGATATCTAATCGATGTTGGGTTCTGACGTTGATTTGACCGTTGAATTTTGGTCATATTCCAACCAATATTCTACAACACAAATACAACGTTGAAACAGCATGCTTTTTGACGACGTCTAATCAATGTTAGGTTCTGACGTTGATTTGACCATTGAATTTTGGTCATTTCCCAACCAATATTCTACAACACAAATACAACGTTGAAACAACATGCTTTTTGACGACATCTAATCAATGTTGGGTTCTGATGTTGATTTGACCGTTGAATTTTGATCATTTTCCAACCAATATTCTACAACACAAATACAACGTTGAAACAACATGCTTTTTGACGACATCTAATCAATGTTGGGTTCTGACGTTGATTTGACCGTTGAATTTTGGTCATTTCCCAACCAATATCCTACAACACAAATACAACGTTGAAACAACATGCTTTTTGACGACGTTTAATCAATGTTGGGTTCTGACGTTGATTTTAACCATTGAATTTTGGTCATTTCCCAACCAATATCCTACAACACAAATACAACGTTGAAACAACATGCTTTTTGACGACGTCTAATCAATGTTGGGTTCTGACGTTGATTTGACCATTGAATTTTGGTCATTTCCCAACCAATATCCTACAACACAAATACAACGTTGAAACAACATGCTTTTTGACGACATCTAATCAATGTCGGGTTCTGACGTTGATTTGACCGTTGAATTTTGGTCATTTTCCAACCAATATTCTACAACACAAATACAATGTTGAAACAACATGCTTTTTGACGACGTCTAATCAATGTTGGGTTCTGACGTTGATTTGACCGTTGAATTTTGGTAATTTCCTAACCAATATTCTACAACACAAATACAACGTTGAAACAACATGCTTTTTGACGACGTCTAATCAATGTTGGGTTCTGACGTTGATTTGACCATTGAATTTTGGTCATTTCCCAACCAATATCCTACAACACAAATACAACGTTGAAACAAAATGCTTTTGAAGACATCTAATCAATGTTGGGTTTTGACGTTGATTTGACCGTTGAATTTTGGTCAATTTCCAACCAATATTCTACAACACAGATACAACGTTGAAACAACATGCTTTTTGACGACGTCTAATCAATGTTGGGTTCTGACGTTGATTTGACCATTGAATTTTGGTCATTTTCCAACCAATATTCTACAACACAAATACAACGTTGAAACAACATGCTTTTTGACGACGTCTAATCAATGTTGGGTTCTGACGTTGATTTGACCATTGAATTTTGGTCATTTCCCAACCAATATCCTACAACACAAATACAACGTTGAAACAACGTGCTTTTTGACTACATCTAATCAATGTCAGGTTCTGACGTTGATTTGACCGTTGAATTTTGGTCATTTCCCAACCAATATCCTACAACACAAATACAACGTTGAAACAAAATGCTTTTGAAGACATCTAATCAATGTTGGGTTCTGACGTTGATTTGACCATTGAATTTTGGTCATTTCCCAACCAATATACTACAACACGAATACAACGTTGAAACAACATGCTTTTTGACGACGTCTAATCAATGTTGGGTTCTGACGTTGATTTGACCATTGAATTTTGGTCATTTCCCAACCAATATCCTACAACACAAACACAACGTTGAAACAAAATGCTTTTGAAGACATCTAATCAATGTTGGTTTCTAAAGTTGATTTGACCGTTGAATTTTGGTCATTTCCCAACCAATATCCTACAACACAAATACAACGTTGAAACAACATGCTTTTTGACGACGTCTAATCAATGTCAGGCAGTGACGTTGATTTAACCATCGAATTTTGGTCATTTCCCAAACAGTAGTCTACAACACGAATACAACGTTGAAACAACATGCTTTTTGACGACATCTAATCAATGTTGGGTTCTGACGTTGATTTGACCATTGAATTTTGGTCATTTCCCAACCAATATCCTACAACACAAATATACAATACAACGTTGAAACAACATGCTTTTTGACGACGTTTAATCAATGTTGGGTTCTGATATTGATTTGACCATTGAAATGTGGTCATTTCCCAACCACTATTCAACAACACAAATACAACGTTGAAACAAAATGCTTTTGAAGACATCTAATCAATGTTGGGTTCTGACGTTGATTTGACCATTGAATTTTGGTCATTTCCCAACCAATATACTACAACACGAATACAACGTTGAAACAACATGCTTTTTGACGACGTCTAATCAATGTTGGGTTCTGACGTTGATTTGACCATTGAATTTTGGTCATTTTCCAACCAATATTCTACAACACAAATACAAGGTTGAAACAAAATGCTTATGAAGACATCTAATCAATGTTGGGTTCTGACGTTGATTTGACCATTGAATTTTGGTCATTTCCCAACCAATATCCTACAACACAAACACAACGTTGAAACAAAATGCTTTTGAAGACATCTAATCAATGTTGGTTTCTAAAGTTGATTTGACCGTTGAATTTTGGTCATTTCCCAACCAATATCCTACAACACAAATACAACGTTGAAACAACATGCTTTTTGACGACGTCTAATCAATGTCAGGCAGTGACGTTGATTTAACCATTGAATTTTGGTCATTTCCCAAACAGTAGTCTACAACACGAATACAACGTTGAAACAACATGCTTTTTGACGACATCTAATCAATGTTGGGTTCTGACGTTGATTTGACCGTTGAATTTTGGTCATTTCCCAACCAATATCCTACAACACAAATACAACGTTGAAACAAAATGCTTTTGAAGACATCTAATCAATGTTGGTTTCTAAAGTTGATTTGACCGTTGAATTTTGGTCATTTCCCAACCAATATCCTACAACACAAAACAACGTTGAAACAACATGCTTTTTGAAGACATCTAATCAATGTTGGGTTTTGACGTTGATTTGACCATTGAATTTTGGTCATTTCCCAACCAGTAGTCTACAACACGAACACAACGTTGAAACAACATGCTTTTTGACGACGTCTAATCAATGTTGGGTTCTGACGTTGATTTGACCATTGAATTTTGGTCATTTTCCAACCAAAATTCTACAACACAAATACAACGTTGAAACAACGTGCTTTTTGATGACGTCTAATCAATGTTGGGTTCTGACGTTGATTTGACCGTTGAATTTTGGTCATTTCCCAACCAATATCCTACAACACAAAAACAACGTTGAAACAACATGCTTTTTGACGATATCTAATCGATGTTGGGTTCTGACGTTGATTTGACCGTTGAATTTTGGTCATATTCCAACCAATATTCTACAACACAAATACAACGTTGAAACAGCATGCTTTTTGACGACGTCTAATCAATGTTAGGTTCTGACGTTGATTTGACCATTGAATTTTGGTCATTTCCCAACCAATATTCTACAACACAAATACAACGTTGAAACAACATGCTTTTTGACGACATCTAATCAATGTTGGGTTCTGATGTTGATTTGACCGTTGAATTTTGATCATTTTCCAACCAATATTCTACAACACAAATACAACGTTGAAACAACATGCTTTTTGACGACATCTAATCAATGTTGGGTTCTGACGTTGATTTGACCGTTGAATTTTGGTCATTTCCCAACCAATATCCTACAACACAAATACAACGTTGAAACAACATGCTTTTTGACGACGTTTAATCAATGTTGGGTTCTGACGTTGATTTTAACCATTGAATTTTGGTCATTTCCCAACCAATATCCTACAACACAAATACAACGTTGAAACAACATGCTTTTTGACGACGTCTAATCAATGTTGGGTTCTGACGTTGATTTGACCATTGAATTTTGGTCATTTCCCAACCAATATTCTACAACACAAATACAACGTTGAAACAAAATGCTTTTGACGACGTCTAATCAATGTTGGGTTCTGACGTTGATTTGACCGTTGAATTTTGGTCATTTCCCAACCAGTAGTCTACAACACGAATACAACGTTGAAACAACATGCTTTTTGATGACGTCTAATCAATGTTGGGTTCTGACTTTGATTTGACCATTGAATTTTGGTCATTTCCCAACCAATATTCTACAACACAGATACAACGTTGAAACAACATGCTTTTTGACGACGTCTAATCAATGTTGGGTTCTGACTTTGATTTGACCGTTGAATTTTGGTAATTTCCCAACCAGTAGTCTACAACACGAATACAACGTTGAAACAACATGCTTTTTGACGACGTCTAATCAATGTTGGGTTCTGACATTGATTTGACCGTTGAATTTTGGTCATTTCCCAACCAATATTCTACAACACAAATACAACGTTGAAACGAAATGCTTTTGAAGACATCTAATCAATGTTGGGTTCTGACGTTGATTTGACCGTTGAATTTTGGTCATTTCCCAACCAGTAGTCTACAACACGAATACAACGTTGAAACAACATGCTTTTTGACGACGTCTAATCAATGTTGGGTTCTGACGTTGATTTGACCATTGAATTTTGGTTATTTTCCAACCAATATCCTACAACACAAATACAACGTTAAAACAACATGGTTTTTGACAACGTCTAATCAATGTTAGGTTCTGAGGTTGAATTTTGGTCATTTCCCAACCAATATCCTACAACACAAATACAACGTTAAAACAACATGTTTTTTGACGACGTCTAATCAATGTTGGGTTCTGACATTGATTTGACCATTGAATTTTGGTTATTTCCCAACCAGTAGTCTACAACACGAATACAACATTGAAACAACATGCTTTTTGACGACATCTAATCAATGTTGGGTTTTGACGTTGATTTGACCGTTGAATTTTGGTAATTTCCCAACCAGTAGTCTACAACACGAATACAACGTTGAAACAACATGCTTTTTGACGACGTCTAATCAATGTTGGGTTCTGTCGTTGATTTGACCGTTGAATTTTGGTCATTTCCCAACCAATATCCTACAACACAAATACAACGTTGAAACAACATGCTTTTGAAGACATCTAATCAATGTTGGGTTCTGAGGTTGAATTTTGATCATTTCCCAACCAGTATTCAACAACACAAACACAACGTTGAAACAACATGCTTTTTGATGACGTCTAATCAATGTTGGGTTGTGACGTTGATTTGACCGTTGAATTTTGGTCATTTCCCAACCAATATCCTACAACACAAATACAACGTTTAAACAACATGCTTTTTGACAACATCTAATCAATGTTGGGTTCTGAGGTTGAATTCTGATCATTTCCCAACCAGTATTCAACAACAATAATACAACATTGAAACAACATGCTTTTTGACGACGTTTAATCAATGTTGGGTTCTGATATTGATTTGACCATTGAAATGTGGTCATTTCCCAACCACTATTCAACAACACAAATACAATGTTGAAACAACATGCTTTTTGACAACATCTAATCAATGTTGGGTTCTGAGGTTGAATTCTGATCATTTCCCAACCAGTATTCAACAACAATAATACAACATTGAAACAACATGCTTTTTGACGACGTTTATTCAATGCTGGTTTCTGACGTTGATTTGACCATTGAACTGTGGTCATTTCAAAACTAACAACGCGGATCCAACGTTAGACATCAACGTTGTCTCAATTTACATGTTTACCTTTTGTAGATGACTTCACTGAAATATAAGAAAATACCTTGTGCGCATATTGGCGCAAAAACCAGGAATTAGCACAAGCTAATGAGCTCTAATTAAAAATGAATTAAGAACCACGATATAATCACATATTGTTACATCGATAAGGCGACCAATCAAAAGAGTTAGTTTTCTGAAGGCAAAATTTGGTATTCAGCTCTTGAATAAGACCTGATTAGAATCAACGTTTTCCATTGTTTAAAGATGCACTTACCACCCGAAAGAGCTTGACAATGTCCATGTTGGCGTAAAACTTGTCCTCTATGATCTGCAGCCGCTGGGGGGTGAGGATGCACATGGCATTGCGGACGGCGTGGAGTCCCCGGCGGTTCGGGAAAATCAGGAACCGTTCAAGAAAGTTCAAGCTGCAGGCGATGTCCTTTAAGTGGATGTCCGGAACCCCGAAGACAAACTGGGAGGAGACGAAGGAAAGAAGGTGCAGTTGATCAAATGAGTTGTGTCCATGGATGTTCTCTGTCATCCAGGTCTTTGGAGTCTCAGGGCATCCAATCCATCGCAACTGGACTGTTTGGTTTGTCTTAGAAGACGTTTCGGCTCTCATCCAAATAGGATTCATCAATTCATGCTCATAGACTTAGATCGGTCAGATCTCGTCTTAAACTTAGATTGGTCAGATCTAGTTTAGGGGCTGGTGCCAAAATCTCAATAGACTTCTTCAGTTCATGCTCTTAGACTTAGATTGGTCAGATCTAGTCTTAGACTGGTCACATCTAGTCTAGCAGCTGGTGTCAATACCTCAGTAGGATTCATCAATTCATGCTCATAGACTTAGATCGGTCAGATCTAGTCTTAGACTTAGATTGGTCAGATCGAGTCTTAAACTTAGATTGGTCAGATTTAGTCTTAGATTTAGATTGGTCAGATTTAGTCTTAGACTTAGATTGGTCAGATCTAGTCTTAGACTTAGATTGGTCAGATCTAGTTTAGGGGCTGGTGCCAAAACCTCAGTAGACTTCATCAGTTCATGCTCTTAGACTTAGATTGGTCAGCTCTAGTCTTAGACTGGTCACATCGAGTCTAGCAGCTGGTGTCAATACCTCAGTAGGTTTCATCAGTTCATGCTCATAGACTTAGATTGGTCAGATCTAGTCTAGCAACTGGTGTCAATACCTCAGTAGGCTTCATCAGTTCATGCTCATAGCCTTAGATTGGTCAGATCTAGTCTTAGACTTATATTGATCACATCTAATCTTAGACTTAGATTGGTCACACCTAGTCTTAGACTTAGATTGGTCACATTTAGTTTTAGGCTTAGATTGGTCGGATCCAGTCTTAGACTTAGATTGGTCAGATCTAGGCTAGCAGCTGGTGCCAATATCTCAGTAGGCTTCATCAGTTCATGCTCATAGACTTAGCTTTGTCAGATCTAGTCTTAGACTTAGATTGGTCAGATCTAGTCTAGCAACTGGTGTCAATACCTCAGTAGGCTTCATCAGTTCATGCTCATAGCCTTAGATTGGTCAGATCTAGTCTTAGACTTATATTGATCACATCTAATCTTAGACTTAGATTGGTCACACCTAGTCTTAGACTTAGATTGGTCACATTTAGTTTTAGGCTTAGATTGGTCGGATCCAGTCTTAGACTTAGATTGGTCAGATCTAGGCTAGCAGCTGGTGCCAATATCTCAGTAGGCTTCATCAGTTCATGTTCATAGACTTAGATCAGTCAGATCTAGTCTTGAACTTAGATTGGTCAGATCTAGTCTTAGACTTAGATTGGTCAGATCTAGTCTTAGACTTAGATTGGTCAGATCTAGTCTTAGACTTAGATTGGTCCGATATGGTCTAGCAACTGGTGTCAATACCTCAGTAGGCTTCATCAGTTCATGCTCATAGCCTTAGATTGGTCAGATCTAGTCTTAGACTTATATTGGTCACATCTAGTCTTAGACTTAGATTGGTCACACCTGGTCTTAGACTTAGATTGGTCACATTTAGTTTTAGGCTTAGATTGGTCACATCTAGTTTTAGGCTTAGATTGGTCAGATCTAGTCTTAGACTTAGATTGGTCAGATCTAGTCTAGCAGCTGGTGTCAATACCTCAGGAGGCTTCATCAGTTCATGCTCATAGACTTAGATTGGTCAGATCTAGTCTTAGACTTTCATTGGTCAGATCTAGGCTAGCAGCTGGTGCCAATATCTCAGTAGGCTTCATCAGTTCATGTTCATAGACTTAGATCTAGTCTTGAACTTAGATTGGTCAGATATAGTCTTAGACTTAGATTGGTCAGATCTAGTCTTAGACTTAGATTGGTCAGATCTAGTCTAGCGGCTGGTGCCAAAACCTCAGTAGGCTTCATCAGTTCATGCTCATAGACTTACATTGGTCAGATCTAGTCAAAGACTGGTCAGATCTAGTCTAGCGGCTGGTGCCAATACGTCAGTAGACTTCATCAGCTCATGCTCGTAGACTTAGATTAGTCAGATCTAGTCTTAGACTTAGATTGGTCAGATCTAGGCTAGCAGCTGGTGCCAATATCTCAATAGGCTTCATTAGTTTATGTTCATAGACTTAGATAAGTCAGATCTAGTCTTAAACTTAGATTGTCAGATCTAGTCTTAGACTTAGATTGGTCAGATCTAGTCTAGCGGCTGGTGCCAAATCCTCAGTAGGCTTAATCAGTTCAGGCTCATAGACTTACATTGGTCAGATCTAGTCTTAGACTGGTCAGATCTAGTCTAGCGGCTGGTGCCAATACGTCAGTAGACTTCATCAGCTCATGCTCGTAGACTTAGATTAGCTAGATCTAGTCTTAGACTTAGATTGGTCAGATCGAGTCTAGCGGCTGGTGCCAAAACCTCAGTAGGCTTCATCAGTTCATGCTCATAGACTTAGATCAGTCAGATCTAGTCTTAAACTTAGATTGGTCGGATATAGTCTTAGACTTAGATTGGTCAGATCTAGTCTTAGACTTAGATTGGTCAGATCTAGTCTAGTGGCTGGTGCCAAATCCTCAGTAGGCTTCATCAGTTCATGCTCATAGACTTACATTGGTCAGATCTAGTCTCAGACTGGTCAGATCTAGGCTAGCAGCTGGTGCCAATATCTCAGTAGGCTTCATCAGTTCATGTTCATAGACTTAGATCACTCAGATCTAGTCTTGAACTTAGATTGGTCAGATCTAGTCTTAGACTTAGATTGGTCAGATCTAGTCTAGCGGCTGGTGCCAAAACCTCAGTAGGCTTCATCAGTTCATGCTTATAGACTTACATTGGTCAGATCTAGTCTCAGACTGGTCAGATCTATTCTAGCGGCTGGTGCCAATACGTCAGTAGTCTTCATCAGCTCATGCTCGTAGACTTAGATTGGTCAGATCTAGTCTTAGACATAGATTGGTCAGATCTAGTCTAGCGGCTGGTGCCAATACGTCAGTAGACTTCATCAGCTCATGCTCATAGACTTAGATTAGTCAGATCTAGTCTTAGACATAGATTGGTCAGATCTTGTCAGGTGGCTGGTGCCGAAATCTCAGTTGGCTTCGTCAGTTACACCAGATCTGACCAGTCCAAGTCTAAGACTAGATCTGGCCATGAAGTCTCCTCGGATGAGACAAACCAAACAGTCCAGTTGCGGTCGACTGAATGCTCTGAGACTACAATGAGTTACTTATCAGAGAACAGTTTATACTAGAAAGACATGGTTGAGGACAACCGCAGTGCATCCAATGATGTCCAGTTTTTTATGATCGTGTCCCATAGAAGTATGTCCGTAATAACCTGTTCTGGCCTGATCTGGGCACTGACAAGCTCATTGACCACAGCCTCGCTTAGAGGAACGTCCCTCAGAAGGAAGGATGTCAGCGTCTCGTCGTCTTTTAGGATGGACTCCACCTGGACTCCACGACCTGCACGGAGAAAATAAAAAGCTGCAATTGTTGTATACAATATGTATTTCTTTCAGGAGCGTGGGCTTTATTTTGCACCGAGTGATGTGTGCGCTCAATCCAAGTTCAAACCTGGATTAACCTGTTTGGGGAAGGAGCCGCCTTCAAAGGGGACGACCGCGGCTCAGAAGGTAAGAGCGGGTCGTCCACTAATCTCACACTTGGCCCAACTCGACCTCTG
Source organism: Nerophis lumbriciformis (assembly GCF_033978685.3). Taxonomy (NCBI): domain Eukaryota; kingdom Metazoa; phylum Chordata; class Actinopteri; order Syngnathiformes; family Syngnathidae; genus Nerophis; species Nerophis lumbriciformis. The sequence goes on along the minus strand of NC_084554.2, from coordinate 5,583,412 downwards.
TCCTTCAGTTTGTCTCGTGTCCTCGAACAGGAGACTCGGAGTTAAACCCAATGGCCGAACTTGGCAGATTCATTCTGGAATGTCGTCTTTGTTTGTTTGTTAGTTACGGAACAACTTTCTGGTTCATGGTACCATTATTACCCATTGATATCAAAAAGGAATACATTTAGAATAAAACGAGCCACCTCTTTACAACGTTTTGCATTTGCTGCGAGACCCTGCTAACCGTATTTGTTCTATTATTTACTGTTTTTCCATCCATCCATCTTCTTCCGCTTATCCGAGGTCGGGTCGCGGGGGCACCAGCCTAAGCAGGGAAGCCCAGACTTCCCTCTCCCCAGCCACTTCGTCCAGCTCCTCCCGGGGGATCCCGAGGCGTTCCCAGGCCAGCCGGGAGACATAGTCTTCCCAGCGTGTCCTGGGTCTTCCTCGTGGCCTCCTACCGGTCGGACATGCCCTAAACACCTCCCTAGGGAGGCGCTCGGCGGGCATCCTGACCAGATGCCCGAACCACCTCATCTGGCTCCTCTCGATGTGGAGGAGCAGCGGCTTTACTTTGAGCTCCCCCCGGATGACAGAGCTTCTCACCCTATCTCTAAGGGAGAGCCCCGCCACCCGGCGGAGGAAACTCATTTCGGCCGCTTGTACCCGTGATCTTGTCCTTTCGGTCATAACCCAAAGCTCATGACCATAGGTGAGGATGGGAACGTAGATCGACCGGTAAATTGAGAGCTTTGCCTTCCGGCTCTGCTCCTTCTTCACCACAACGGATCGATACAGCGTCCGCATTACTGAAGACGCCGCACCGATCCGCCTGTCGATCTCACGATCCACTCTTCCCTCACTCGTGAACAAGACTCCGAGGTACTTGAACTCCTCCACTTGGGGCAAGATCTTTTCCCCAACCCGGAG